>NW_020291521.1:919-284869 GCF_003184765.1 Aspergillus aculeatinus CBS 121060
TCTTTCTTTCTTTCTTTCTTTCTTTCTTTCTTTCTTTCTTTCTTTCTTTCTTTCTTTCTTTCTTTCTTTCTTTCTTTCTTTCTTTCTTTCTTTCTCCTTCTTTCTCTCTGGTTTTCTTTTTCTTGTACTTTTAATTTTTATTTTCCCCTTTTGTTGTCTGGCCATGTGGCAGGTGGGGTTTCGTACGGGCTCACCCGCTGTAGCAGCATCGAGACCTAACCCTTGGCGTAACGGTTTTTCTCCCCTTGGGTTTATTCTCGAGTTGGGAAAGGCGTCCGGTCAGATGTGGAACTCGACGGTACAGTGGATAGGGTTGCGAACTTTGTGAACCTGGCCGAAACAAGCCGCGTAGATGGTTGTGGTCGGGTTCCAGTTATCTAGTTGGTTCATACTCTGTAGTGGTTACGTTACGGTCTCACGAGTCACGAGTCATCAACACCACCACCACCGATCGGTGGACGTCCGGTAACTACGGGTAATCCGCCTAGGCACAGCCGGCGCTTGCACAAAATGAGTAACTCCAGGTGGTTCCGCCCACGGTTGTTAACCTGGTTTGTTCTTACAAACTTCTTGCTGATTTCTCTGGCTGGCCGGTGGATTCGGCCGGAAAAAGGTGACCTGATCAGGGCAATCAATAAAGTAAACTAAATCAAAAGAAGAAACTACTCAAGTAGAAAAGATAGCTATTTTCAATGCCCGAAGCACCCGGGATGGATCCATCAGGAAACCGAGGAAAACTTTATCGGAGGACGAACCAACTACGTAACTAACGTTGTCAACACAGAGGGTTGAACAACCTGATGATGAACCGGGAGAGGGAGGGGAAGAAGAGTGAGTCCCTTCATTATTCACCATGCTGCTTGCTTCTAGTACTTCACTTTATTGGCATACTCTCAATCATTTGTGAACTACCACAATATGTACTCCGTACACGACTTAGGTATGGAATTTGGATCATGAAACGGTCCTTTTTAGAGCCTCTCACAAAGCGAGTTGATTTTTGATATGCGCTCGGGATAATTCGAAGAATAGCCCGCCCAGTGAAGGGAGACTGCTCCCGGGCGGTTCGGAGCTTCTAGGGTCGATGAGTATTGAGTGCTCGTACTAGTGAGTAGTTTCTTTGCCTTCTGAATCAGGACTGCTGTATAGTGTAAATTACAACTCGCCCACAGACCCGCCCGGTCCGGTGCATGAAAATAAGTGGGGATCGAGCAGTTTCCTGCAAGGCAATTTGGTTGGCGGCAGGCGGGTGTTCTGGTGAAAATGACTCGCATTGCCATCGCATCCATGCCGCAATGGCGACTGGCGACCAATAACCCTTACATGGCTGGCAAGCAAAGCTGTATCGAGCGCATCGATAATGCTGCCGGTAGTCAAGCAGCAGCCGCAGCCGCAGCAGCACCTTAACTACAGTAGTCAAGTCTCATCTTTTGAACATACCTAGTAGCTGCTTTCCAAGAAGGGAATTGGGCAGGACTGACTGACTTTCCCCTATTCATGTTTGTTTCATCTCGCTAAAATGAAAAAGGTAGGCACCGACGGTCAGTTGTGGGCGGGCAAAGTTTAATCTGCGCCGACAGACAACAAACAAACCTGCAAGTACTCGTGGATGTAATCGGCAGCAACCTGGTAGTACCTACTAAACGAAGTACCTAGGCTGTACGTACATACGTAAGTACGTATGTATGCATGTACTGTAAAGTATAGCTAACAGTATGACCATAGTGGCCACTCTGACCAGGGGTCTTCCTGCATTCCAACTTCCAAGCGACCGTCGTACCGGCCGGTTACGGGCTTCAAAACTCTGGCAGTTTGCTGTCGGTATGGGTCATGGCTAATGGCTCTCCTCTCTTCAACGGTCTTGCACTAGTTAGCTCGGGAAAGGGTGCACGACATGATATTGATGCTGGCTAAACAGAAGAAGTAAGGTAGACATTCTAGTGACAGCCCTTAGGCCTACTTGACGCGCTTCTTACCTTCGTTTTAGGTCGCTGATTGATTGATTTGCCTTATGTCTTCTGCAGCTGAGGCCATTTGTTCTGCTGTGAATCGTATCACTTAATTCCAACTTCCTAGTGTGTATGCAAGTACTCCGTACTTCCTGACAGTTTGTACAGCCTTCTCTTTTCTTGCCAAGAAATAGATTAGAACACGTCGCTGCCCGTATAATCGACGACCCCCCCCCAAAATGGACTCAACTGATTGGCCGTCGAGGTACAATAACAGCAGTTTGGTGGTCAATTGACGTGCAACTGCACTTGCGTAAGGAACCATTTTTGAAGTTAAGATTGTAGTCAGTCAGCCTGCGTCCCCTTAAAACAGTCACGATGCTAGTGTCTCTTGACGCAAGCTTACAGCCTTTACTTAAGCCAGTATCATCGAGCCCCGAAGATTGTATGACGAAGATTGTGGTCGTGTTGGCTCCGGTACCTAGTAGGCCCCACGGAAGTCTTGCGACGAAGTTTGATTTAACACTCTGCCATTGGACGGTAACTTCAAGACATGCTAGGTTGATTCAGGAGGTAGCCAGACCCCAGTCAAATGTTGCCTTTAATAGACAGGACAGTGCATTAAGCACCATTCAATTCTTCTGTACGATCAATTGGAGCCAACCTGATCACAGAAAGTTTATTGACCTTCCTTTCTCTATGCCTTCTGAGGAACATTATAACCATACAGATAGTCAAGCTTGTGAATCTGTAAATGAGAAATCGCATGTAGGCGCCGGCAGCTTATGCTTCATTTTCTCGTGACTTATTCAGGCATTCGTCCAACATGCTCGAGTAACTGATCAATTATAACTTAGCTCGTTAAATAAGTTAGTAAGTTAGTAAGTAGTAAGTTAGCCATTTACTCGAGTATTACTGAGTAGTTAGTTAGAAAAAAAAGATGACTAATCACATGTTTTGTTAACTAACTACTTCATTAGTGAGTCGGTGATTGTCCCCGGAATTCTTTTGCCCCGTTATCCCCTTGCAGCAGCGACAGCTCCAGTTTGCTTCTTAGTACCAAAATCCGGTAAACTGTTTGGCAGAATGGTTTACTATTTCACATCAAATGTGGTTCAACCCGCAGCCTTTATCTATGTTGGAAAGGATAAATTCGAAAGTATGATGGTTTTTCTTTATTCAACAGATTGTGCTGTGCCGAGACTCTAATATTTGACTTGAACAGATGAGGACCTTATTAAATTTGGATTAGAGAGTGATGTCTGGTAATCTGACCTTGTACTGTGATTATAAGAGAATGTGCACCAAGTGAGCTAATATCTTTTTGCGTCTCGGCTAGGGTTTGTCTCTCTTCGTCGCGCAGCAACCTAGCATCCGAAGACACCCTAACTCAGTCATTAGTTCCATGTGGATAACCTGTCTAGTGCCCATGTGTACCTTCGCCTCCGTGATGGAGAAACATGGGATCAGATTCCGCAGGCGCTTCTCGAAGATTGTGCCCAGCTAACGAAGGCGAATTCAATCGAAGGTCAGACATATTTCGTCAGGAACGGATACCGATGAGAATCCGCAAGCCAATAAGCGGTGGAGACTAAACAACCTTATAGGGAATAAGAAGGACAACATCACGGTGATCTATACACCGTGGTCAAATTTGATGAAGGATGGATCCATGGCAGCTGGCCAAGTCTCTTTCCATAACCACAAACTGGTGCGCAAGGTTTTTGTCCGACAGCGAGAAAATCCTATCGTCAATCGCCTGAACAAAACCCGCATTGAAACGTTCCCTGATCTTAAAGCCGCGAAAGATGAGTTCTTGAAAAAGAAGAACAAGGAGGAACGCAAAGTGAGAGAGGAGCAACGCATAAAGGAGAAATTGGAAAGAAGGGAACGCGACCAGTTGAAATGGCAAAAGGAGCATGCTTACGATGACCTCATGAGCGAGGAGAATATTCAAGGCAGCAGCAACCAAGACCGGGACGCTGACTTTTATGACGACTTCATGTGAAGCACAAGGCATACAGTGGATTGTCATGTTGTCTCTCCAATGGCCGTCGTCGGCTTGTCGCATGCTATACTATCGACGAAACAACATAACTCAGTACTTATCACGAAGCATCCATTTGAAGTGCAACAACGGAAGTTGGTTACTGGGCCTTGTTCCGTGGTCGCGAAACTCCACTTCAAATGGTTAGGAAGCGCATAGCGCAGAGCACGCATATTAACTCGTGTCTCAACTCAACCTGTCCCAGTGCCGGGGAGCTGGCTCTGAGAGTGGCTGGAAGCCGGCCACTGGCATATAGCCTGTCGCTATTTCACAACACAGCGCAGCAGATATGAACTCCACCTAAAGGGTCATCATAGCGTGCTTATAAGCTGTGCATTGCATGTGAACTTAGTAGAATAAACTAGGCAGAATATTGAATTGAGTCTGAATACACAGGTGATGCAGCATACAAAGAGAGTGAAACTCCTTTTTAGCCCCTTCGCGGTGCCGGCTCATACTGTTGGGTGTGGTAATTCGGCATAACTAAGCGAGAGCTGCGGACTGCGGAAGCAACCTCCCTGCGCTAGCGATGTTGACAGCTATGGTCGGTCCCTCACCATAGTACTCCTGTACAACAAGTTCAATGACCATAACACCAGCTTCGATATAACCGCGCCTCAGTCACGTCGGTACTCAAAAAAGTGAAGATGCCTGAAGGTTCGTCTTCAATTGTGCAGATTCGTAATTCTTCTAGCTTATCCCGTTGTTTCCGCTGATACTTCCCAATAGGCGCAAAGTCAAAGAATAAGAAGAAAGCCAAGGGTACCACCGGCCCCAGGGGGATTGAGAGCAAGGCCTCAAACCAAAACCAAGTCAATGATCAGGACCGAGCCCCGGAGGACACTGAGGCACCCGCGCAACCAAGCGTAAGGGCACCCCCGTTTACCCCTTCACCCCGAATGCCCACCTGAGCTGATTATGTGACGGAACAGGAGAGCGACAACCATAAGGTTGATACCACCGAGGGTCCAGCGGCTAAAGAGAGCGCGAAGAGAGATAAACCAACCGGAGATTTACCGACTGAGACGACTGACGATCGGACATTTATTGCGACCAGCCATCCGACTAACCCTACAGGCCATGGGAGCAATCCCACCAGCTCCGAGGCTCTCCAGTCCAACGACCGGTTTGATGCCCTCGTTCGGGATCGGGATACCTTGCGGGCGGAAGTGGCAGACATGCGCAAGTCATTGGAGGAAATCCAGTCGAAACACCACGCGGAGATGAAAGCTCTGCAGGGGAGGCTAGACGACGCCGAAAACAAGAAAGAACATGCAGAGTCGCAGTTCCAGAAACTCCTGGAAAGAGTGAATACAATCAAGTCTCAACTTGGCGAGAGATTGAGGGAAGATGCTGTATGTCTTCGGCACTTGCATTCCTATGCTATCCCCAAGCATACTAACTCATAACAGGAAGAGCTTGCACAGGCTAGATCGAAAATTGATGAATTGGAGGAGGAAAACACAAGCATCAAGGATCAATACCAAGCGAAGTGTGGCGAGCTCGAGCAGTTGTCGGAAGACAGAAGGAACATGTTACAGGAGCTTTCGACCTTGCGAGATCGTACAAATCTGTCCCAGCAAAATTGGTTGAAAGAGAAGGAGGAGCTCCTAGAACAAGAGAACTATCTTCAGTCAGAGTTCGAGCAAGCCAAGGAGGCCATGCACAACTGGGAAGTCCTTGCTATGGAGGAGCGGTCCATTAGGGAAACCCTTGAAGTGAAGGTGGTAGATCTCGAGGAACAGCTAGCAAGCGTCAAAGATGCCTACGAGAAAGCATCTACGGAACGTGACTCTCAAGTGGCTGCAGTTGACGGACTACAGCGAGCTTTGCAGGAAATCCAAACCGGTGAGAATAGCCCCTATCTCCAACATGCCTCTCCTGAATTACCACCAATGTTTTGTAGCGCGCAAACAGGAACTTCGTGAGCTCGTGGAGAACTCCGACGCCCAGCTTGAGGAGCTGAAGCAGAGTCTTCAAGAGGCAACGAAGAAAGCCCTCGACGCCGAGAAATCTCTTCAAGATGCTCAGGGCGAGCTCGAACGAGTTCGGCCATTCGAGAAGGAAGTCAAAGAAAAGAACCTCTTGATAGGGAAGCTCAGGCACGAAGCGGTGACACTCAACGACCATCTGACGAAAGCTCTGCGCTTCCTCAAGAAAGGGAAGCCGGAAGACAACGTCGACAGGTGCGTTTTCTGCGCTATGACTGTGGTCCTTGGCTGGCCTTATGAAGGATTGCCTGTTGATTAACTATTCCTAGACATATCGTAACGAATCACCTCCTGCATTTTCTTGCTCTTGATCGGTCAGATCCCAAGAAGTTCCAGATCTTGCAACTCATTGCCGCGCTCCTCGGCTGGACAGATGGTTAGTCAACCATTCTTCTTTTGTGATCTTACCATACTCGTGGTCACTAACGAATTGAATAGAGCAGCGTGAGCAGGCTGGTCTGGCGCGTCCAGGAACATCGAGCATTTCTGGAAAGTTGAGACTTCCAAGCACACCCATGCACCGTACGCCAAGCAGCCAAACCTTGGCCTCGGAATTTCTTGACAATGGAAACGCGAGCAAAGAATCATTGGCGGAGTTGTGGTCCAACTTCTTGGAGCAGGAGTCACAGAATGCGGAAATGGCACATCCAAAGCCGTGAGGCTAGTTCCGCATTCATTCGAGACCAACAGTCTGTGGCCTCTTGGATTGAATTACTACTTCTGTAAATAACATCTGGGCCTCTACTCGCATTCCTCCTCTTGCTGTAATTGTATGCGTGATAGTATGAGATAAGCTATGTCATTAGGCTGTCCGTTTGCGACATACGGCACATGCGCCTTCGGTTCACCGCCTCATATTCTGCCGCATCTATTTTGTTGAAGTGTCAATTCAACGCCGACCAGAGTCTTGCATACCATGAATAGCTTAGCGACACCACGAGTACAACTTTTCTCAAAGTATAATCATTTCTCGCGGAGATACCCCTATTGCATCTCAAGAATGGCTTCTAGCGCCGGTGAGCTTCTCCCTTCTCACAAGGGCGAGTGGAATCATAATTGACCGCGCGCGCAGTGCACAAATTCCGCCCAGTTGTGGTCTCAGGACCGTCAGGAACCGGGAAGTCGACTCTCCTGAAGAGGCTCTTTGCCGACTATCCGAACACCTTCGGCTTCTCAATTTCGCGTATGTTCTTCGGTGCCACCTCCCGGCTCTTACCCAGCCGCTGTAAGATTGTGGCTGGACATTCCCCCGCAACCCCGCACCCACACACTCTCCAAACCGCAAAGGCATAGATTTCTGAAGGCATGCCTCCTTAGATACCACGCGGAGCCCTCGTGCGGGTGAGCAAGACGGTCGCGAATACTATTTCACGACAAAGGAAGACTTTCTCGACTTGGTCAGCAAGAACGGCTTCATTGAACATGCGCAATTTGGAGGCAATTACTATGGTACTAGTGTCCAAGCTGTGAAGAACATCGCCGAGCAGGGTAGAATTTGCATTCTTGATATCGAGATGGAAGTATGTTGCTGCTGCTTCTGTTCATCTGATTGTGTTCACTTCAGAGAATGCCTGGCTAACAGCTCATTTTCCTTTCAACTCCAGGGTGTGAAGCAGGTTAAGCGCACGGATCTCAATGCGCGCTTTTTGTTCCTGGCCCCTCCCTCGGTGGAGGAGTTGGAGAAGAGACTGCGTGGACGAAACACTGAGACAGAAGAAAGCCTGAAGAAACGTCTTGCGCAGGCTAAAAATGAGCTCGAATACGCCAAGGAGCCGGGTGCTCATGATAAAGTCGTCGTCAATGATGACCTTGAGAAAGCTTATGCTGAGTTGAGGGACTTCATTGTCGACGGCGATAAATTCGGCGCCCAGCAATAGTGCGAGACCCTCATTTACGCTGTATCTTATAGACGCACATAACGACTTCAATACTTGTCTGCTCATTGTTATTAATTTAGCTCAGAACCACCGGAATTTTTACATTGCCTTCCGACCTTCTGCATGAAGCGATCCTACAACCATTCGTCTCACTGGAGCCAAGATAAATAGATACATGAAACGACGATACGATCGATGTTTAGCGCTTCGTTGCTAGCTTTCAGTTGATCTGCGACGAAAAGTCCATAGAAAATCACGAGGTAGTTAGGTCACTTCCTCACAAATAGAATTGTTCAAGTGAGGACGGGTACGATCAAGGAATTATAAAGTTAAACAGGATATCTGTAGAAGCATGCCGAGACGAAGTTGGTGCTATGAGATTAAAACATTAAGGAAAGAAAAGGAAGAAAGTTACCCTGATTGGGCCCACTGCCCATGTTTCATCCACGCAAAGAAGCAAGGGCAAGCGAAATGCTCAGACATATCAATAGCCATTCATGGTCATGCGTTGCGAGTTACGGCTAAGCTCCCTGTCGGCTGAAGGACTAATGGGCCGGCTGCTACCAGGATGGCCGCCAGCAGCACTGCTCTCCTTGAGTGCCAGAAGTTGCTTAGCACGGAATGTCTCGTAGTGAATCTGGCTTGTCGTCTCGATAAGGTCCTGAAGATGGGTGCGGGTAAGGAAGTTTCGGAGATAGACGAATTCGCAGTGGTTCTCATCCTCCACGTTGATGACACCCCAGCGGTTTTGGCGGCCGCGAACTTGCTGGCCATTGACGACGATCGTTCTTTCGCTACCAACTACAGCGAATGGAATGATGTCCTACACGGACATTAGAACGGGAGGCACCATGAGACCCGAGGCGGTTACTGACCTTGATTTGAGCATTGACTGCACGCTCTTCGTCATCAAGCTCATCGTTGTCATAGGGGTACATTTTCAGATTGTGGAAGGCGAACTCCTCCTTAATTCTTTCCTTGAACGCCTGGCGTTCCTCGAGAGTAAGCGAGTCGGCTTTAGCGATGACGGGAACCACGTTGACCACGTCAGAGAGCTTCTTTAGGACGACAATGTCGATGGGCTTAAGACTAGTTGGTACTCCATCAGTTTCTGTAAGATCAAGCCTAAGGTCACTATACTCACGCATGGCCAGATGGCTGGATGAAGAACAAGCAGCAGTGGATGCGGGTGTCTTGAATATAGCGGTCACGTTGAGCAGTAAGCTCCTTTCGGAGATATGCGGAGTGTTGATCCTTGATGTACTTCACAATAGGATCCCAGCTGATCACAACATTTGTTAGTTCGACTTTCGTGGCTGAAATTTCTCGGTTGCTTTACCATCTGTCATTGTTGACCTGATCGCCGTAGCCCGGGGTGTCGACGATGTTTAGCCTGAGACGCACGCCATTCTCCTCAATGACTTGGGAAACCGATCATTAGTCTTATGGTCGGGCTTATTAGCGAAAAGTGAGGAACATACTGTGCGAAACAGTTTGGATTTCGGTTGTTGAACGAACGGGTTCGTTAGGGGCCAGGCGACCCTTGGAGTCGATCAGGTGAGAAGCGAAGATAGTGTTGATCAAGGTCGACTTTCCCAGGCCGGTTTGTCCTATTCATATATATCAATGCCAGTCGTAAGCCAGGATTGAGACTGTGCTCAGACGTGCTGCAACTCACCGACGCACATCACATTAAACTGAAATCCACGCTTCAACAGCTTTCGCTCAATCTGAGAAGTGATACTATCGAAACCGACATGACTACGAGGAAAGACCGACGCAGGGGTGGAATTCGCCGCGGCAGCCATGGTGCTGGAAGAGAGAGAAGATGGAGAAGGAGGGGATGTGGAGAATGGGCTGATAGGGGTCGTAGATAGTAGATTGGTATCTAGATAGTAGGAGTAGCAACCTCCAACAAAGTGTCGGTGGGGGAGGGGAAGGGAGAAGCAGTGGGCGAGTCCAAGGCTAAAACGAGAGACGAACAGCAATCCTTCAACGAAGGGCCAAGGCAGGAGGAGTGAGTTGGAGGAAGGAACAAGACTGATGAAGCAAACAAGCGAGAGAGAGAGAGAGAGAGGGAGGGAAAGACGGACTGATGCAGTGGATGCATTCCCCTTAAGTTGTTCCCTTTGGATTGCCGTTGTTGTCGCGACTCAGGGGGAGACCGCTAGTCCAGATTCGGATTAGCGGCTCTCCAGACCCCAATCGGGCCATTCGCCGCCAATCTGAAGCTTCAATTGAAGATTTATTTGTTTCCGCATTGAATCCGCTTGCCTATCAGTCCTGACGCTGCCCCCGTCCTGTGTGCTCCTTCACAACCCCCTCATCCAGATCGTCCTCAGCGTCCCAATGTCCCTGCGACTGTTTCCCTCCCGTCTATCCGCCCAGGGGCTATCCCCGGCCGGTTCACTTTCGCCGGCTCTCGCCAACGCCGCAGTCGGACGCTGGTCCCAATTCACACTCAATGCCTCCGCCGTGTCGCAGTCTCTCTTGAGACCGGCCGCATTCACGCTCAACATCCCTGGACTCTTGTCTGATATCTGGGAATCCGTTCTCCGCGCCGTCCCGAAGAAGAAGACCTCCCATATGAAGAAACGTCATAGACAGATGGCCGGCAAAGCATTGAAAGATGTCAAGAGTCTTAGCACCTGTTCAGGGTGTGGTCAAATCAAGCGCTCACATGTGCTGTGCCCGAATTGTGTTGCTAGTAAGTGTGACTACCTTAAAAGTGACTTGGGAGCCCATCTCATCAGTTAATTCCATCGTCAGGTATTAAGAAGCAATGGGGTCGCAAAAATACCGAATGAAGCGAACAGACGAGGTGGCTCGAAGTGATGATAGATGCTTGAATTATGTTTGGCTGGGATTGTATAATTATCGGGTCCATATGATGTGTAGGATAAAATGCTGCATGGCATTCGGCGTTTGGTCCACCTAAGGGTTCATGTTTTATTCCACTTTTTGTTCCTTTTAAATTTCCATCATCTTCATTTTACTGTGTACCTTACGGATCGTATTGTTCATGTCCTTCAATTCCTTGGAACCATTTGCAATAGGAGTTGGTGGTGGTAAAAAGACTTGATGTTCCGTGCGTTTACCCGCGATTCATGATCTCATCCAGCCGCCTCGAGCTTGTCCCGCCATGGTCGTGATTTAGCCTTATCTGTTATGTCTTTGACAACACCCAGCTCCTGCAGCTAGCGACCACATTACCTCGACCCGCTCGTATCATTCTGCGTCTGTCAAGGATCAATGTCTTGAGCTGACTCGGAGCTGTCATGGTAATGTGTATACCAGAGACTGTCGTTTGTTCGCCGCTTTTATTCTAACTCCAAACCTGGCGGTTCTAGTCGAAGCAATATCTTTCCTGCGGTTCCGCAGGCAATGGTTCGTATGACCAAGTAGAAACTACCATTTACTTCCAGAATCATGCTAAATGTCAAGCGTAGCACACCCTACTGACATTTACGGACTCGCCGTGACCGATAAGTTCTGCTTATCGGCATCTGGCTCCTCTTCGTTGAAAGTCCATTCGACGGTTGACCCTGACTTCCCACTGGTCCAATCCCTTGATGACGCCCATAAACTTGGCTGTCATCATGTAGTGACCAACGCGAAAGGACTACGGGCAGCTAGCATTGGGTTCGGGGGTGAGATCGCGATCTGGTCCTGCCACGACGGCGTATGGGCGAAGGATAGCATCGCTTCAGGTAGGTGATTCCCTTTGTCTGTCTGGGCCAGGCAATTCAAAGAGCTATACTGATCTGGTCTCAGTCAACCAGACTGGGTCTGCAGGCATCTGGGCAATCGCCATGTCCGAGGACGGGCAATACCTTGCTGGTGTTAGCCAAGATGGGCACGTCAAGGTCTGGGACCTGAATGCCAGTGGTGAAGAGATTCGAGACTACGAAACGAAAGGCAGCTTCGGTACCTGCATAGATCTGGTAAATTGCGAAATCCACCCATTCTTTCGTCAATTGAAGCTCATACGAGGCTGTAGTCCGCGGATGGTCGATTCCTTGCTAGCGGACATGAAAATGGTAGTGTCTACATCTTCAGCACTGAAACGGGCCGCATGCCATTCAGTTTATCAGGTAAAGGATTGACTCGCTACTATCTCTGCAAGTCGCAAGTGCTCTGACTATCTATCTCGTCTGCAAATAATAGGTCTTGTGAAACCCGTTAGAGCGGTTGCTTTCTCACCAGGAGGGAAGTTCCTTGCTGCTGCCGGAGATTCAAAGGTGATTGTGTTATATGACACATCATCTGGTGAACCGGTAGCCAATCTATCGGGTCATACAGCATGGGTTATGTCTCTTTCATGGAGCAATACGGGAGAATACCTTCTCAGCGGGTAAGAAAATCTGCGGTACACGCGCGTCTTCTAGTAGTGGTCCTGACAGTCAATAGCTCTTTTGATGGCAAAGTCAAGGTTTGGTCAATCGACACTAGAGCGTGTGTAGCCACTCATTCTGAGACCGAGAAATCCATATGGAGTGTGAGATGGCTGCCGAAGGTCGGGCGTTCGGAAGGCTTCGCCACGGCCGGGGCGAGTCGAGGCATATCATTCTACCGCGAGGCTACAGGTGGTTGATCTGGACTCGCGTGTATGACAGCTTTGACGGAGGCTGGTTGAGGAGTTCAGGCCAAGGGCGGAATGTTATCTCTTACCTTTCTGCCGCAGACACCCCCCCCCCCCCCCCCCCCTTTTATCTCTTGCCCAAGTTCAGGTGCGATGTGGCTACGCTGGGGTTTCTTACGCATATGGCTTGTATTCCGGCAAAATCATTGAGGTGGTATCCATAAGCATGTATCATCAAGCATTTCTGTCCGTCCAACTTAACTCGCTATTTCATTGTTTCGATAAACAATTTCCGCATCCTCTTGAGAAACCCACCAAAATCGCGATCTTCATTGACAATGTCGAGTTCGCGCTCCAGCGCCTCCCGATCAACCTTGGGTCGCGTGTGAAAGACATCATAATCCCGACTGGCCGTTCCAAGCTCGAACCAAGCCTCGGCCTCCCAGTCTTTCTCGAGTAAATGTGTGTAAACAAACTTCAGCCTATCTTCCCGGCCGGCCCCCTCGATTCGTAAACACAGATAATCTTGCCAAAAGTCTAGCTCCGGAACATTGAGCCGAGCCTGCTCATCGAGGTATTTGGCGTGCAATTTCTGCGCTTCTAATCTCTGATTGATCATTTTCTGAGTCTCGTCGATTTGCTGCTTCAAGCGATCACGCTTAGCGAGCCGCGAGTCGCGCTCCAAGGTGACAGATGAGATGGCCGCATGCATCTCAGCGGCCTCCGCGGCCTCCTTTTGCAAAGTCTGTTGATGGGTTTGTGCTTTCAAATCGAGAATCTCGATATCTCTGTGTCTCATGCGCTGATCCTCTGGACGCCGCGGTGTTAGCGGAAGGCAAATCACGTCCTAACGCGTCCGACTGCTGTGCTTGCTTACCCTGAAGCTCTGCCAACCCGCTTTTAAACTGATTCCTCTCTTCTAGAACTTGTTTCCGGCCGCGCTCGATAAAGGCATCAAAACGAGCTGTGAATTGAGCCATGCGGTTGCGTAGGTCCTCAAAACCAAAGTTGATGCTGGGCAAGGAGTCGGCCATCGACGGCGCATCAGCCGACGCGAGAGGCGGGCGCATGCCACTCGTCGAGAGTGAAGGATCAAATGCACTATTCATTGTGAGTCTAAATATTAGTGAGCTAGAGATGAGCCGATTGCTGATTAAGGCGTGAAATGGGAAAAGCTGATTGTTTTCTTTGCGACTTCCATGGACGGACGCTAGTAGTAAATGACTAAATCCGTCGTCGTACCTGTTGCGGCGCAACCCCCGGGTCAAAAGCTTGGCGTCGATGGATCTAGTATATTTTTTTTCGCCATCCGGTCCTGGCCTGTCTCGAATTATTTTATGCAGCTAAAAGAGAAAGACACTTTATTGTCACGTTTGCATGGGTTCTGACTTGCTGGCTGCTCAGAGCCGCTTCAGTTCAGTGCCCTGCCCGAGACTCTGTCTTCCATCCCAATCCTATTAACACATTGGGTTCGGTGCTCGATATGCTCACGACTACACAGCCTCAGGTAGAGCATATTGCCCGGAGCAAGAACAGACCCAATGGATGAACAACCTCTAGGTGCTCTACAGTATGGGCACTTGGGACGACCGACATATAATCCCGAAACCCAGACTTGGCTGTTTTCACGAACATTGGCCTCAAGTAAGCTTCCTGAGCCAAAAGAAATGCCTTCGCTGGCAAGACTGACCTCCTCCGTTCGAAGATCTTCCCCTTAAGTATGCCGGGGTCAACAAACATACCGTCAAATCCCCTTCGACTGCATCTCAGACATCGCTGATCGAGAACAAGGGCCTCCTGCCTCAGGTCTATCCGGAGCTTGCGGCCTGTTGGCCTCTTGCGTCGGACGAAAATACCTCGCATATCATCACGACAGCTAGCGAAATATGCGATCCCTCGGCTTCGGCCCTTCTGGATTTCGGTTACGCGGTAGATTTGGAGAATGGCGAGTCGGGGACCCGCGGGGTACCAATCGCGGTCATTGCATCAGGAGAGTGCGGGAATGTTGTGTCCTTTCGCAAACTCGAAGAGGATGCGATTGAGTTGAGACAAGAAGCAACAGCCAAAGCGCGCGTGCCCTCTATCGGAGATGTCGAAAAAGTCGACTGGTTCGTGGGAGGTGCAGCCATTCGGCAGATCTGTTTCGCTCGAACAGTGGAAGAGCAAGCGACATGGATAGCAGTTCGTTCACCTCAATTCACGGCTATCTTCAGACCGCAGTATCACAGGAATCCCGTTCCTACACCAGTTGCTCGACTAAGTGATTATACATTGTCGAATGAATGCCGCATGTCTCACCTTGATGCCAACCCCGTGGTCGAAATTTCGATCTCACAAACTGGGGGGTTTGCACATGCAGACGTGACCTTTAATCCTTGGTATCAGAAACAACTTGGCATTGTTGATGTGCGAGGCAGATGGAGTGTATGGGACGTGTCTGGTCGCTACAATAAGAATAAAAGTAGTTGGATGACTACATGCGTTAGAAATGGTTCATTGCCATGGCTCGATATCGATGAGGGTCAGGGCGATGACCGTCCCCGTCATGACGGATGGGCGGCTATTGAATGGGTGGGAGATGTTAACAGCTTTATTGTATGTGACCGGCGCTGCCCGATGTTATATCGGACGCGAGACGGTCAGGTATACCCATACTCCATTGAGCTCGGCTTGAAGAGGAAGTCCGAATGGATATTAGACGTCAAACGAAGCGCCAGCAACGTCTCACATGTCTTCATCCTGACAACATCCCGGATCTTCTGGCTGGCTCTTGCGCCCGAATCTGGCTCAGACACTAGCGATTCACGACCTGCAGTATTCCCTCAAATGTCATGGCGTCATTTTCGGGATCCCGAAGACACGACAATGCGGCTTGATTCTTTTCTTATACATGAAGGTAGAGCTCGCCAGCATGGCAGTCCATATGTAAGCTTGACAAATGCTGACAGCTGCTTAACAGATTTTTATCTCATCCTCTACTCACAACTGAATCCTTTCACACTCGTCTTCCCCTGTTCTTATGTACGTGATACCGAAGCAGAGACATTAACTTTACACGACCCATCGATGTTAGACATCCCACCGTCTGATATTCCTTCAGAATACCAGCTATCACCAAACAGTACCCAGTTTTCCACGCTTGTAATGAGAGAAACCAGTCACCTCTCATTGCCAGTCCGCAACAAATCTCACGACTGCAGAGCCAGCATTTTGAAGCTTTTCGCATTAGACTCGCATCTCTCTGTACATGAATCAGTCTATGTCGGATTTGCCCGTAACAGTGCCGCAGTCGGGGACTCAGTACCCATAGAAGTCTTGAAGGCTAAAAAGCGAGCTCCAGGGATGTCACGGACTCGGTCAACTACCTTCCACGATGACTTCATAACGCACGATTGGGACGAGACGGCTTCGCGAAGTGGCGTCTTGACCTTAGATGCTGCAATGTCCAGTATCACACCACTTGCGTTTCCGCAGTGGACGCTTGATTATACTCAGATCTACGCCGTGGTAACTGGCAGGTTGGGGCTGGGATCGAGCAAGAAGGGCGCTGACAAACGTATCGGCGATAGCCTCAATAATATGGTCCAACAGCTAGACAGGCTACTTGCAGATGCCGAGGCTAGTGACAGGTTCAAAAATCAGACAGGGTGAGTTTGCTTCTCGAGATTTGCTCTCATCAAACCCGCCCCTGCACGATTCTAACGTTTTCGCAGGCTTGAGCTCCTTGGTAGCGGCATAGTCTTGGATAATCTTGATCAAAATGCCCAAGAATGGACTTCTTTCTGGTCACGCATTGTCCACGGCCGCTCAGGTCTTCTCAACTACGTCTATACCACGATTCAAGCCTCTAGTACCTTCAGTACGATTACTTCTCAATCCTCTACAAAGGCCGATTTGATCCAACCACTTAGTCCTTCAACACTATATGATGAATTGGTGAACGAATGGCTTGGTTATCTACCTCACGATATACCCGGGCGCACAAGGATCATGAAAGAACAAATCATCCGAGGCGTGGTAGCCGATCTAATCCTAGCACAATTCAGCATCCGAGGCGGGATAGGACATGGTTCCAGGGATTCTGAACGAGCAGATTCTGTAGTTCCATCTTCGTCTGCGGCAATACTAAATGAGAATGAGGAGAGCATATCCTCTGCTTTGCCTGGGGAGGACAACAGGAGTGCACCCAGCAGTAGCAGGACGAGCAGGAAGAATCGAGAGCCAGACGTGAATGAGCCTGAACCGCAAGCGAATATATGGCCAGTGTACTCTAGTCTATCGGCTTTTACCAGCTTCAAGAGCGATCAGGTATTGAATTCCGGCACAACAAGCATGCTACAACACTGGAGACCTGGAGTCAACCCCGCCGACTATAGCTGGCAAAGGCATGTAGCAGGGACTCAGGGCATGACGGCCACTACTCCCAAGCGGCGGCATTCACGGAGAAGGACGACATCGTTGCATGGAAGTCAACAAGCTGGCTCGACTCTTCCCATTCCTATCGTCCCAGCCGACACTACTCGGACTTGGGGAAGCCAGCCGGAACACCTTGAGCCGCCCAGTCTCCGATTGCACAGCAGTCAGATGGCGGACCAGAATGTCTCAATGACACAAATCGAGCGCGGCATGTTTGGTGGTCGAGAGGCGGGACGGAAAACCGTGGCGAAGGCGAGGAAGAAGAAGCGGGCGGCGGGCTTCTAGGGAATGATGAAGCTGTCATCTGCGAATTTATCATCTCATGTGACTTACATATTATAGTTAATTCTGACTCAGGCACGGTAATTTGCCAAGATTATTAATCCCACCGAGCATACGGTAGGATGAGCGATTATTGCGTTTTTCTCTCCCTGTATGCTCAGCCCCACCAGTAGATAAACAGACAGACCGAGAGGATAGAAATAGAGGTTGCTCGCCAGGTCAATAGTCGTTGGTCTACGGAATACGTATGCTGTCACCTCATTAACAAAGACAAAAGCAAAATAAAAATCGAGGGTAAGAACAAGCCTTCTCTCCCTCTCTTTCCCCCTTTCCGACTATTTTCTACCCAGTGAGCTGTCAACTTGGAGCAAGTTTCAGGTACAACTATCCCATAGCTAGCAATTATTTTGTGTTTTGCCCCACCAGGCGTTGAACCCCCCTCCCTTTCCCCCTTGCGTCTCCAGCCTTTAGCCCCGCCATCATTCTTTAGCATTATTGACAGACAGCTCGTCGCAAATTCCGGTCCCCCTCCCCCTCTTCCCTCGAGACTAACTCAGACACACAGATCTCGACAAGCTGAGAACTTCCCCTGATTCTCTTCTGTAGACCGAAGAATACAGAAAGAAAAGGAAAAAAAAAAAAAGAGAACCAAAAACTAGAAACTCTGACCGCCACTCTTTCCTTCTTGCCATTCGCGATAGCGTCCCCTCCCCCTCCCTCCACCTGTCAACATGTCCGACCACCAGTACAAATTCGACGTCACCATGAGCTGCGGTGGTTGCTCCGGAGCCGTGGAACGAGTCCTTAAGAAGCTTGATGGTATGTCTATTTGCCCACCCAAAATACCATTTTCCAATAATTTGGTCTGGCCTGGTCTGGTCTGGGTTTGTTTTTTGCCTCTTGGAAAATCCCGCCCGAAATAATGTGCTTCTCCCCCTCGCAGTTCATTAACTTGGAGGGAATCTTTAGGGGTCAAGTCCTTCGATGTGAGCCTGGAATCGCAAACTGCAACGGTTGTGACCGACTCCTCCGTGTCATATGAGACTGTGTTGGCGACGATCAAGAAAACTGGAAAGACAGTTACCGGTGGGAGTGCGGATGGGCAACCCCAGAGTGTTTGAATGTGTCGGACGTGAAGAAGATAATTGGTGGTTGATGAATTGGGTGCGATTGTCGAGGATGGATCTAATAGGAGCTGTACTGAGTGATTTCCATATTTACCCTTTCTTCTGGAAACCGATATATATGTCTTCCATCACGCATGTTCAAATCACCTTTCGTGGAGATCTGGAGCAAGCCTTTTGTTCAAATATTGTCTTGGACACTGATAGCATCGAGGAGGATAGTATCTTTCTTGGCTCATAGTTTAATGTGTTACAGCATTGGGTATCATGTACGCTCCACTTGTAAAGTATGTATGTACTGTACATCACCATAGACATTTACACTGCGACCGGAATGAACAAAATTGACACCGACCCCTCATATGAGCAACAATATCAATCCACGATAACGATGGTTCTGCCCTCTGAAACCGGAGGACGAGGACGTTCAGACTCTCTTACATAAGTAGGACACGATGGTTCATTGGTTTGTGGGCCGTAGCGTGGAGGCTCGAGTAGTTCCCTGCTACAAGTGTTACAGTTAGCTTGTGACGACTGAGAGGCTGTGATGGAGCCAGGCGATTCATATTCACTATCCATACCGTGAAAGCACCGATACCTCCCCGTAATGTCTGTCAGTGTAACGGTTTGCGGCTTTCGAGGTATCATGCGTCTCATGATAGCGCTGACTCGCGTCATCCACTACGCCATACCTCTGGATAGCGGATCTTGACCATGGATCCGCATGGGTGCGGTCCGGAAGGGGTCTTGATTCCGGTCCAGCCTGCTGATTGACTTGTTGACTACCGTAGACAAGATCAACCCTATCCGGGCCGGGACGGGTGTAGTTTGTCTGAAGACGACGCTCCAGCGGATAATCCAATGGATCAGAATTACTCAGGTCAATGGCACGAACAAAGTCATCGGCATAATGACCTTTTCTCTGAGGTTGCTCTTGTGGAGCAAGAGCATATCCCTGATTTCTGCCACTCCATGTAGTTGACTGTATCGGTTCCACCTCGGGTAGCCTTGAGCGATCATCATCGTGCTTGGGCACCTGCGAGTCATGATTATCTCTCACCATGCCAACGGCTTGAACGGGCATCAGCCCTTCCTTGCTTCTATCCTCGACAAATGCATACCGTAAGGTTGGCACAACACGAGGTTCAACGGGAGGCCTGTAATGAGTGGGTCTCTCACGGTCAAGTATATCAAATGTGGCATTATCATGCTTGCGAGACATTTGATGCGGGAAACCCTCATCCCCAAGCCTAACACGGGTGGTATAGGATGGATATGGGTGTTCCTCGGGCTGACGATCAGTAGTATGGACATATCCAAACGGGGCTGCATAATGCCTACGGACAGAAGGGTCTTCTTGAACTGGAAGTCGTGCCGGAGGAACATATGCAGAGGAAGCCAACTGTTCCCCTAGACGAGCACTTCTCACAGGAGCAGAAGGAAGACTAGGGCGGATATTTTCTGTCTGAATCGGCCGATAATAAAATGCAGTTCGTCTGCGCTTTGCTGTCTGATATTGTGTAGTCTCATCAATATCTCGACGGAGAACGTCCTGGGGAGGTAGATGAGCGGGAGTTACAGAGCGGATTGCGAACCCTCCGGACATCCTCGTGGCAAGGTTCTCCACGGGGCCACAATTGGATCGTCCTAGTTCCGCGGGAAAGGGGTTCTCTATAGAAGGCAAGGCGTGATCCTCAGGGTGGGAGATTGTCCTGCTGTGGCCATGTTCCAGAGGTTTCTGCTGCTGTCCAACTGGGTGTCCGGATACGTTTCTATGGCTACTCACAAAAATAGGGCCGTTTGGTGACTCCTGGCGAGGGACAATCCGGCTTTCTCCATGAGAAGGGCGCACTCGCTCCAAGGGAAGCCCACTGAGCTGTGATGAAAATCTCTTTACCTGGTACGGTCTTCCAGTTGCATGAAGCAATGCATACGGCTCGTTATTGTTAGCATGAAGTCTACAAAAAGTCGTCCCGAGAGCATGATTTGTGGGATTGGGATTGTCAGGGGCAAACTCACTTGATGCTCCATTGCAGGATTTGCGTATGCCCTCTTCGGTGCAGTGCTGAGTGTCTCCACATTAGTTGTAACCTGGGATGGAACAGAGAATGTGCGCCTATCCTCGAGAGGGAAGAAGAGTGAGTCTGAGCCAGAGTCGGCCGTATCTTGCAAGGGCCGTCGAGCGACCAATGGTCGTCGAAGTCGAGGTGAGTTACCAGGCGGTCTGCGTGGATTATCCCCTTCCGCTATGTTTCTATATCTGTTAATGGCACGGTCCCATGCTTGGTATCGGCTGAATCCACGACGATCAAGCTTGTTATTCTTAGGAATCTCCGGGACAAAACGAAATCCGGGCGGTGCTTCCTCGTCCGATATATCCAGCTGGGTGTCTCGTAAGCTGGAGCCGGCATAAGTGACCGGGTTTGTCTGTAGTTCTTCAGCACGCGGGTTGCTAGAGATAACCACCACACTTTGGTCACGGTCGAAGGGCTGTATTAGCTCCTCCTCAGTGTCACTGTCTTCGTCATCAGATATCACAATGACCTCACGGAAAACGTCCTCAAGGACGATCTTTCCATTCTCATCATCACCCCGCCATTCGACCAACTTGGCCAAGGTAGGCTCTTCAACCGTGCTTCTCGCCTCGTGGAAGGATGTTGCTTTCAACAAACGATCGTATTCCGTGTAAACGTGACGTATGTGGGCCACAACTGCGAGCTGAGCGCGGCGGGCCAGGGGTAACTCAACTGCTGTGCCTACTTTGCGCTGACCCTGGAAATAGTTTCAGTATCTTGTGTCCAATACTTTTTTGCGGTCCTGTTGTGGGTACAAAGGCCTGTTTGCGAATGTTATCCACCTACCTTCTGGAAAGCAGTTTTTATGATTTGATTCAGGTCATTGTCTGGAATATTAGGGAAGAGATCCTTGATTACATCCCTCGCTTCGGTGTTGATTGTCGTCTGAGAAGCTTCTGAATTAGCACGTTTGCGGGATTTGGTAATGGCAGAAGTCGGAAATTGCATTGTTTTCCCTGCTGTTGTAAGGTGGAGTCCCAGGTCCATACAGACTGTTGCGACAACCGCGCTGGGAAAGTGATAACCTATCCGGTGAACATGCTGGGATAGGTTGTGTGTGTGCATATGCGGTGTTGTCTATGACCCAAGATTAGTAAAAAGAAGCCGGGCCGTGGGAAACGAGAAAGTTGAGTAAAAGAGATGGCTGTCGGGCATACCGAAACAGCAAACACCTTCAAACTGTCCTTCCGACAGACTTCCTTACACGCAGTCGTAAGCTGAGGGTTGCCTGCAGGAATGAAGGTATAACCAGGAGGAGCTTTTGCTTCGAAAGATATCTAGGTTGTTTGTGTCAAGATTGCCCCGAGAGATATGAGCAAGGCGAAAGAACATACGACACTGCGCAGTTTCTTCTTCTCCTGCGTAACGGATTCCAATATCACTTTATGTTTGCGTGCCGTCTTCTTGACATTTCTGCTTGGCGCACGTCTGGCGAAGACCGAGGTGGCTCTCCGCGTAACTCGGACCATGGTGTTAGGAGAGAGGTCTTCTCATGTGTCTACAGAAGACAGTCCTTCATTTTATTAAACCGACTTCAGTTTGTCCAGGTATACACTGCATTGGTAGATAGCCCAGCGCTGAGAAATGATTATTATCACACGGAGGAAGTCCAGAATGTGATAGATTTCTGTTGTCCCAAAAAAGGGGATGATGTGGTGAGACCAGTTAGTGAAATCACATATGTCTACACAACAAGGCGCGCGCACGGGTACTCCGCAGCATTAATCACGGGCCAGCTCGAAGATAGAGGTCCGGTAGGCGCGAAACACTTTGTTCCTTTGGTTGACCCTCGCTGCTGGAAAAGAATGAGAAGCACGGTGGGAGAAATGATAAACAGCTTGATCGAAGTCCGCATGGAATTGGTCGGGGGCAGGTAGTATGATGGAGCGAGGGAGCAAGCAAGCCGGGCGGAGCACGCAGGCAAGGTGGGAGGGTGGAAGGGAAGCTAAAGAAGCCCGACCCAACTTAAACCATTTGCAGCCTAACGCGCGGTGCGGTGCTGATAATAATGCCGGTCGTATCTGGCTAGCGTCAACTCCCGCCGCCGCCGCCTGCAGCATTTGATAGTTATCAAGTGTGTAGTTACTCCGTACTAGGTACTGTACTCTGTACTCTCTACTCTGTACATTGGCATGCTCTACTTCCTACGCCGGTACGCGACACCAACCACCTTATTCGAACAAGATGGTCTCTCCAGTGCAACCCTTAAAGTCTCTGAGAGACTCACAAGCTGTTGTCGATACCTACCGCCAGTTGTATCGTCACGGGCTGAAAGCCGTAAATCATTCGACGCCAGCTCGATACGTCCTTCTGCATACTCTACGCTCCTCCTTCCGATCGTCACCTCCAGAGAGCCTGGACCAAAAACGAGTCGCCAATACTATTCAATTCCTCCAGAGAGCAGCGGAAGCCGCAGGTCTGGAACACAAGATTGTGAAGAACATGATGATCATGAAATACTGGCAAAATCCCCAAATAAGGCGAGAGCTCCGAACGTGAGTTTGCATTCATTTCGGTATGAGATTGGAATGTTTTCTCTGACCTTACCTAGTATCAAAGGCTTAGGGGTCGAGCCCCATGATCCTAAACTCAAGGAGGACGCCTGGCAGCAATACAATTTAACCTTGAAGCTCCTGAACGAGAGCTTGGGGACTTGCCTCGTATAAAAGGTCTACTTCGATGGCGTGAAGGATTCGTCTGGACCACAACCCATCAACTCCATGGCAACAATACTACCTCAAAGGTCTCGGGCACTATCGTCCGTAGGTCCTCTGTGTGCCATCACTTATGGGTTAGCCGGACTCATGCTTCCCGCCTTGACATAAAAAGAACGACAACCTCTCGTCGCAGGCCCTGCCCCTGAAAACTGCTCACTCTACAGATACACTGGCAATTACAAGGCTAGGCTATGGCCGGGCTCCGAGGTATCATCAGAATGGCTCTCTCAAGCCGGTGGATGGTTACGGCCATAATGAGTCCTGACCTGATAGGAAAGTAAGACACAAGTCTCAGCTACATACGTATCGTGGCCAAAGGTGTCAAGATGGAGAGATAACGGTATTAACGAAGCTGATGGTTCATTTTGCCAACCTTCTGGGTTGTCCCGCATGGAAGTTTGTCATCAAACTTTACCACCACACATACTGGCAAGCATATTACTGAGCAGATTACTTCGATGGCCGAAGTACATCTCTGGATGCAGCAGACTCAAGTGTATGTACCGTCCAGATTCTATTGTTTGCTTGACCCCTTAAACCGCCTGCGGTAGGGCATCAAAGGTACAGCCGCCGTGCGGCCCCTGCCAGTTCAATGCCAATAAACCCAAGAATATAGGGGATATATAGTGCAGAAAGTAACAGCATCCCAAACGCACCGTATCTATATGCCACTATGTGATATAGCCCAGCCGTTGGAGGTTGGCCTGAGGTTGGGGAAGATGCAGATAGCATCGCTGAGATCATTTGTTGTGGATTAAAAAATTGCGGAACGAGTCCCAGTGATCGGAATCCGCGTAACTAGGTTAATTATTAGCGTCACACAAGGCAGGTGAGAGAGCAAGAGTCAGAGCATACATGTACACCATGCTACTCCGCAGACTTGACATCAATGTATCTGGATGCCAACGGAAGATGTGCATAACAAGTGCCCAGGATAAGCTGGCAAAGACCGGCCAGGCATGGCTTTCCATCTGACTTCGCGTTTGCGGAGTGATGAGAGAGGAGAGCGGGTGCAGATCTGGACGAATGGCAAGCTTGGCTAACGCAAGTACCACACGAGCGAAGATATAGATCACAATCTCGCAGAATTGTCAGTGGACGATCGAGGTGTTTGAGTACCCAGCGATTTACCTGTTGAGTGATACTCGTTTTATGCCGACCAAAGACTACATAGCCTCCTAGCAACCCAGCAAAAAAGCTATCGTATCGTCCTTCTTTGCCAACAGCAACCGGATTGACATTACGCAGCAAGATCATTGAGCCCTTGTAGATCAGCGCAAAGGTGGCAAGGTTCCGAGCATGTTGGCGCGTGGCTTTAAAGACAAGCTTGACTTTCTCACGGAAGCTGTGTCATGATCAGCATGATTGATCTATGTTTCTTGAGAGAAACACTGGATTGCCATACGTTCCTGAGCGAAAAAGCAAGATCATCCTATGGGCGACGAGCACATCGAGTCAGCCTGGCTCTTTACAATAGAGGGGCCCTAATATCTGGATTCCGAGGGAACATACACCAGAGCATGCGGAAAGCGGACCTTGGCCCCATAGACAGCGCCATTGCGAATACCCTTGAGGAGGGACAGAAGCGGCGCAAGCTCGGGATTAGTGACCAGAGTATCCAGCAAGGCCTACAAAGTGGTTAGAACGACATAAATCCTGCGTGGTGTTGGGTTCGACAGAGTGCGACCTTACTGTGAGAGCATCCATCGTGCTTGTTTCAAGAACCTCGGCAAAAGTAAATGAATTTAGTGAAGCGATCAGTCTTGCTTCCTCCGGCAAGATTCAATAGGGAAACTGCAAATCATGGAGACTCCAAGGTTCGCAAGCAACAAAGAAAGCTGCGCCAAACTCAGACAACATCTAAAGTACCAGTTCGGGGTAAAGTGGGGGAGTACGGCATTTATGGGAGCTGTGATGATCCGCGAGGCCAGAGACGAGATCCTCGGCATGTGAGAGACGAGCCGAGCGCAACGTCATGATCACGTGGGCAGAATTCAGCCCCTACTTTTACATTTGCACGAGAACAACTTGATAATTCAAATTCAAGAAAGCAGGGTTGAGACTGATAGAACTTTTTTGTTTGCAAACGTCTATGTAACAAACACGTATCGAACAGGGTCAAATATGAGCTAGGTGCTGAAAACCGAACCCCCAGAAACGCCTCGTGCGCAGTTTAGATAGATATAATAAGTCGGAAAGAATCAAATTGCATGACAATGCATTTCAACACGAGCTTCATGCCGTCTTAGCTCTCTTGCGTCCTTCATCCTCCGAGATCTCATCCACGTCCATCATGTCCTGATCCTCATCGTCATCCGACTCCACACCTGCACGGCGCTTCAATCCCTTCATTTTCCGAGTCTGCAAGCCGCTGAGATCCTGCTTGCCCAGGTGAACACGACCGATCTTGTCACCAATTGAATCCATGCTGATGTTCTTCTTCATCTTGATCTCCTCGTTGGGCCTCTTGCCTTGCTTCATAGCCTCCTTCATCGCGTCCCGAGGGGCCTCCTGCAGACGTCCAACCTTGAAGTCGAACTTGGGCCCAATCTCCTCCAGCTCCACCCGCGGGAGCTTGTGGCCACTACGCTTCGTCCGGAGCTTATACCACCGCAAGTGAACAACAGGAGCCAACCCTTCAGTGGGCTCCTCAGCACCGATCATCAAAATATATTGGAGCCCCTCCACGTCAATCTTATCACTCGTCTCACCCTTGAACAGGTCCAGGAACATACTCTTCAGCATGACATGTGCCATTGAGGTTGAGTCTTCCCAAGCACTGCCTGAGAAGAGGATCATGGGCCGCAATCCGATGCCGATATGCATAGCCAGATCAGTATGTTGCTCAGCGTCGGGGTGCGGCAGTAGCATCAATTCGCACATGTCAAGGATCTTGGAATCGAATACACGTGCCATAGTGATACAGTTGGGTCGTTTCTTGTTGCTGCTACCGAACACCACAAGACCACATTCGTTTTTGTTGGCCAGAAATTCGAGACTTTCGACGCTCTCAAACGGGTGAATGTTCTCGTTCTTCTTGTGAAATAGGACTGAATCCGGTCTTGTCAAGGAATGAAAGGTCTTCAGAACAGTGTGTAAAGCTTGCGGACATTTTGAGCCGTGCAGCAACAGCGTGCGCTTGGGGGGTTCGATGAGCTGAGGTTCTTTGGCCTTCAGGATGCGCGCTGTGCGCGCATTCTTCGGTTTTCTGAAGCGATAGAGATTTTATTGTAAGCATGGTGACTTGAACAATGCCAAACGTAGTCGGAAGGAAGTGATTCTATGACTTACACTTCTCTGAGCATCTTGACCAATTCTGAGCACCAAAAAACCTGGTTTAACGTGATATAGGGTCACTGATCGGGCTCGTGAAAACGAAAAGAAAAAGGCGGAGTGAAAAGTTTTGGCGGAAAGGGTCTTGGCGCCGCTTATCGATAAGCTTAATGCCATGAGTCTCCGTACATACACACCTTCCCCAACGTAATAATGTGTTATTACTATAAGATTTTTCATTCACTATACGAGTCTTGATCTACGAGCAGTAATTATTGGTCATACTAAAATCTGAGTGAAACATCACATTGGCCAGTACAAAAATATCTGATATAAATAGTTTCAGGCCGCGAGATCTACTCTAGCCGCAGCTTCTCAAACTCACGGATCTGTTCCTCTAGACGAGTCATTTCACTCTCAGCATCACGCAGTTTCTTTTCTTCAGCCTCGCGCACTTCAGGCTTAGCCTTCTCCTGCCATCCAGCACCGCTGATGAGCTTCTGCTGGCGACGGACTGTCTCGCGTGCCTTCTCCAGACTAGCCTTGGCCTTCTCTTCCTGCTCCAAGGCAACTTCCTTGGAAACACGGAGATAGACAGCTGCTTCAGAGCTCACAGGAGCGACCACACAGCCTGAAGGGGGGTTGGTATTCTCCGGGCCGAGCACACTAAGCTCGCCCAGGGTCTTGCCACCCAGGGACTTGATACTAGTAAGCTCATCCGAGACGGTCTTGTAGCTGGTGGCATCGTAGGTCTGGATGATGATGTCGCCCTTGGTCTTGATCTCATACTGGGCGAGGATCGACCGAATAGACTTCGAGGCATTCAAAATCAGTTCATAGGCAGTCTCAGCCTCGGGATCCTCGAATTCAGGTCTATATTCGGGGTACGTGGCCTTCATGATCGAAATTGTGCTATCTTCGGGACGACGAGGCAGGCGCTGCCACAGGTGCTCAGTGACGAAGGGCATCATTGGGTGGATCAAAGTCAGAGCCCCCTCAAGAGCGGTGTAGAGCGTCTCCTTGGCCGACTGCTGCACTTCAGCCGGGACTTCGGGCGCAAGCAGGAACTTGGAGTTTTCAATGAAAACGTCACAAAGTTGGCCGTACCAGTATTGGTAAGCAATGGATGCCGAAGCAGAGAATTCACGCTGCTCAAGAGCCTCATTCATCTCCTTAGCAGCAGCGTTAAACTTGTGCAAGATCCAGCGTTCCGCAAGGGACTCCTTGCCAGTCTTTGTAGGGGTCGGCCGAGGCTTGAAGTCATCGCCCAACTTGCCAAGCACAAACTTCGTGGCTTGGTAGATCTTGTTACAGAATCGACGATAACCATGGATGACCTGGATGTCGAAGGCAATATCACCACCTGATATGGCACCATCAGTATAGAAGACAATAGGCTGGACAGAGTGAAATCCATTGTTGGGAGGCTTTACTTACCGCCAGTAGTGTAGGACACAAGGGCGAAACGCAGGGCATCAGCACCGCACTCAGGAATACCCTTGGGGAAGGCCTTCTTCTGGTACTTGGTAGCAGTGGCCACCTCTTTGTCGGCAAGGTTGCCGGTGAGCAATTTGGCATGAAGATCATCCAGCTTGATACCTTCCATGACGTCGAGAGGATCAATGACATTGCCCAGAGACTTAGACATCTTGCGACCCTCAGAATCTCTGATCAGGGAGTGGCAGTACACCTCCTTGAAAGGGACCTTGCCGGTCATCTTAAGACCCAGCATGATCATTCGAGCCACCCAGAAGAAGAGAATATCCCAGCCGGTCTCCAAAACGGAGGTCGGGTACAAATGCTCCAGATCATGTGTCTGACGGGGCCAGCCCAGGGTAGAGAACGGCCATAATCCGGAGGAGAACCAAGTGTCAAGAACATCGGGATCTCTCACCAAAGTGAAGCTCTTACCGGGGAATTTAGCCGCCGCCTTCTCCCGAGCCGCCTCTTCCGTGCGACCAGTAACCCAGAGATTCTCGTCACTGTCATCACCTTCCTCGCCTTCAATCTTCACGAAGTAGGCGGGAGCCTGGTGACCCCACCAAAGCTGTCTGGACAGACACCAATCGTTGATGTTGTTCAACCAGCGGAAATAGCTCTTCTCAGCGGATTCCGGTCTGATGATGATCTCACCGCTTTCAACGGCCTTGATGGCAGGTTCGGCGAGATCCTTCATCTTCATCCACCACTGAGGCTTGAGGATAGGCTCAATGACATCGTTGGACTTAGCGCAGCGAGGAATCTTCATGGGGTTGTGCTCCCACTTGACATAAAGTCCCTTCTCTTTGAGCATCTCAATGACCTTGTAGCGGGCGTCAAAGCGCTTCATTCCGGCAAAAGGACCACCCTTGCTGTTGAAGGTACCGTCATCGTTCAGGACGGAGATGAACTCGAGATTATGGGCCTTTCCGCGGTTGAAATCGTTGAAATCATGAGCGGGGGTGATCTTGACAGCTCCGGTACCGAATTCAGGGTCGACGTCCGTGTCGGCGACAATAGGCATCAAGCGATCCACGAAGGGGTGGCGGGCGAACTTGCCGATCAAGTGCTGGTAGCGCTTATCATCAGGGTGCACAGCGATACCGCTATCACCGATCATGGTCTCGGGACGAGTAGTGGCGATCTGAATCCGTTCGTCGGTTCCATCGATTTCGTAGCAGAAGTGAGTCAAAACACCAAACTCAACCTTCTTTTCGTAGCCGGGAACATCGAGAAGGGTACGACCCTCGACCTCCTTGTTCTCAACCTCAAGGTTAGAGAGGGAGGTGTTCATGGCCACACACCAGTTGACCAGCCGGTTGGCACGGTAAATGATACCCTCTTCGTGAAGGCGGACAAAAGTTTCCGTGACAGCTGCAGATAGGTTGGGGTCCATTGTGAAGGCCTCACGAGTCCAGTCGAAGGAGCCGCCGACTCTCCGCAGCGCGTTCTTGATGTTGGCGTGGTACTGATCCTTCCAGGCCCAGACGCGCTCGACCATTGCCTCACGGCCGAGATCATGACGGGTCTTCTTCTCCAGCTTCCAAAGCATCTTCTCAACCACGCTCTGGGTAGATATACCAGCATGGTCCATACCTGGCAGCCACAGGGTGGTCTTGCCCTTCATACGCTGCCAGCGGATCATGGTATCCTGGAGCGCATTGGTGAGAGCGTGACCCATGTGAAGAGCACCTGTCACATTAGGGGGAGGGATTGGAATGACGAAGTAGCCTTCCGGCTTGACCTTGCCATCAGGGCCAAATTCAGGCAAGAAGAGGCCACGCTCTTCCCACCATTCATAGCGGCCTTCCTCGATCACCTTGGGATCGTAGGCGTCTGTGGTCTTCTCCTTCTCGATCTTGGCTTTCTTCTCAGCCTTGGGCGCAGCAGGCTTAGCCGCGGCCTTAGCCTGTTTCTCTGCGAACTTCTTGGCTTTCTCGGCCTTACGGCGCTCGCGCTCCACTGCAACAATCGAGAGATTAAGTCATTATCAATCGAGATAGGCGGGGGTGGCAATCGCCTATTGTGCGGAGACTGTCATGCTGTACGTACATTCCTTCTCGCTCTTCACCTTGGGGGGTGCAGATGGGTCCTGTCCTTCGACAACAGGCTTGGAGGCAGCAGCGGCATCTTGGTTTCTCATTTGTTCGTCGGCCTGGGGAGGGACGTCGGCGACGGGAGCTTTAGGCTCACCAGCTAGAGTACCATCCAAATGGTCAGCCACAGTCCAAACAGCAGTCTGGAAGCTTGACACGGCGGGACAGAGACGGATAGCCGCAACATACTCGGGTTCTGGGGGGCAGAAGGTTGGGCCATTCTGGAAAAAGGTCGTGAAGACAAGAAGGGAGGAGGAATTCTCCGAGGCGCCACTCGCGCCACTAACTGACGGAATAGTATCTTGACCACCGAGTGACTCACGCAAACACGGCGATGAAGAGGAAGACAAGGAGGGGGAGGGGTTCGGGTGGTTGTGCGAATGCGGGCAATTAAATTTCCTGGCTCAGAGCAAAGGAACGGAACGAATCAGAGGATGCCGGGACTGGCGGGGCTTTCAGTTGGAACCTCAGTGGATTCAATTTGGCGGGCGGTGGAGTCGAGATCGGGCAGTTCAATGCAATGTACGTACCCCATGTATGAGTATGTATACTAGTACTCAGTATGATTCTTCAAAATTGACTAGATCAAACACTTGAGCACTTGGAAATTTAGTTTTCCTGTTTCACTCGCGGAAGGATGAGGGATAGAATTATTTTCTTGTGAAGTGAGTCACATCACGTGAAGAGGTTAAGTATATCTAATCATCACTATAGACTATTAGGTAGCCTGTCAACTAGATCTTACAGAGTGTTTGAAGCAGCCATACTTTCTAAAAAGGACTGCTGCATACATCAATTACTCTGTGCAGACTCAGTCTCTCCCTGGGGAAAGCTTCAGACTCAAGGCTCCCACCCTAGCAATGCAGTACGAGGCAAGTAGACTGTTGACCATCTCAAACACATGAAACTGGATCACACTCCTCTCAACGATGTATCAGACTAGAATTGGCATACATATGGTAAACGAAGCTGAAGCATGGCAAGTGATCACAATTGGAAAAGAAATTTGCCAAGGCAAACCAACAAGCATAGTTCCCATCAACACCAGTCTAACTAACCACAAGGACGACTGAGAAAGGTGAAAGACTGCAGTAAACCGGCGCAGGAGAATGTAGGCAAGGTTACGCAAGGATAACTTTAGGAGTGATGACCCTCCTCTAAGCACCGTTAGACAAATTTCACGCACTGGGTATGCCAAGAGGATCAAGCAGAGATATATTAGGTGTATGTCATCTGTTCATCGTCGTCGTCTCCGAATTCAACAACTCATTGCAACCGCAGCGCTTCAGTTCATGCACGCGTGACGCATCAGTCCAAAGCTGCACAGCCCTTCTGTCATGACTCTTCTGAATTGACTCCACCAACTCTCTGGAACACAGAATGAAGTTTTGGCACTGGAGAGGTTGTCACCCCATCGAAGTAGGGTGTACCGGCAGAGCGAGTATCAGGTAGAAAGGGAGAAAGTCAGGGTAGATCTAAATCAGGCGCGTTCGACCTTCATGCTAAGAACTATGCTGTATTGTTGTTCCGTGCAGCCTGGGACTCAGCAGCCCGAACGGGAGCAAAATACGGATGGGCCATCGCTTCTTGAGCAGTGAGGCGTTCCTAGACAAATAATATTAGCTTTGCGCCATGCAAACTTCACATAGCAGAGTGCATACCGCATGATCGTATCGAAGCAGCTTGTCCAAAAAGTCAATCGCTTCGTCGCTGACGAAGCGCTGGTTCTCGGCGTTGACAAAGGTGTGCCAAGGCTTCCGAGGGAAGCGCGAGAGGAGATCATCATACTGGGGATCCAATTCAATCTCATACTTGTCCAGATATTCAAAGAGCTCTTCGGTTCCAAGAACCTTGGCGATCTTCACCAGCTGATCAGAGTTGCTGTTTCCGTGAAAGAAGGGCTCCTTGCGGAAAATCATGGATGCAAACATCGCGCCCAGCGACCACATATCCAGAGAGTAGTCATATTCCTGGAAATCAACAAGTAGCTCAGGACCCTTGAAGTATCTGGAAGCGACACGGACGTTATACTCCGTGCCCTTGTGGTAGAATTCAGCCAGACCCCAATCGATGAGGCGAAGCTAGGCATCATCAGCAGAAGAATAGATATGAGGCGTTCAGGACCACTAACCTTGCGCTTTTCATGATCGATCATGACATTGTGAGGCTTCACATCCCGGTGCATGATACCCTTGCTGTGGCAGAAATCCAGAGCCTTCAAGAGTTCATAAACGTAGAAGCGGACATCGTAGTCGGAGAATCGTGGGTAAAGAGTCCGGAAGTCGGTATTATTGACATTCTCAAAGACCAGACTCGGTGTCTTGCTCTGGCTGTCACGGACGACGTCTAACAGAGCTACCACATTGGGCCCACCTGCCAGATTCTGAAGGATCTTGATTTCACGCTTGATCTTCTTCTTCTTGACTGGTTTGAGGACTTTGATGACACACTTCTGGTAGTTGACAACATTGATACCTTCAAACACCTCAGAGTACTTGCCGCGTCCTGCAAGAAAGGAAGTGTCAGTCCACATCTCCCACGATGAACCCCGCTGGGATGACCCCGTCGATGGAGGTTGAATATTGAAGCGTGATTTCGCCCTTACCGATCTTGCGGACCACCTCGTAATTCTCCAAAACACCCCAGGAGATGTTCACACTGTCATAGTCCCAGTAGGACCGGGGCATATGCTCATTGACATCAGCATAAACGCGCGCCATGATTGATGGCGACGGGGCGATCAGCTTTCGAGGTCAGCCCACAGTCGGATGGCAATGATAAAATGCGGCGGGGTAGGGAGGGGACCGAGGGAATAAGGATGATGGGGGGCAGGGCGCGGCGACAGGATAGGAATCGGAAGGACAGACAACAGCAGCCGCGAGACTAGGAGGCCAACAACCCGTCTGAATTGCGCAGCCGTGCTATCGTCCAGAGCAGCCAAAGCACAGGGTAGTATACTAGTAATATTATGGGTGGTTGATCAGAACGGCCGAGAGCGTTTCGCTCCGCCTTCAGGGTCACGAGACTTGCTTGTCCTATGGGTGACTCGGGCAGCTGCCGGCCTCGGCAGAATATTGATGCGGTATGATTTTCAGATGCCCATGCTAGGACAGCTCGCAAAAGCACACTGTACGGAACTTCGATCACAACTCGTGTCGTTCGGGGTAAAAGTGAGATTTCGACTCAAACGCAGGGTGCCACTTTGTCGCAATCATGTTCTACGATCTGAATGTGCCCTATAGCCCGGGTGATCCCGAAATTGTTCATACTTTGAACTTCCTTGCAGAACGTGCGTCATGTCCCCCCCCCCCCCCCCCCAAAAAAAGGCACGAGACCAGCGCAGCACATGCGCAATTTTTTTTTTCCAAAGAGCCACATGAAGAGCTGACCTGACTTTCAGTCGGCTACACCACGGTTGCACTGTCAGAGACGATCAATGGGAAATTGCCTCCAGGCCTGACTGCCCCATCTGCTCCAAAAGATGCTCCCCGGAATCTGGTGCTTCTTAGCCGCCTGAATCTGACCCTCTCTGACCCTGCGCAAAACCAAAGACTTGCCAGCCTGACTCAGACCTATGATCTTGTCGCTCTCCGCCCAACAAATGAGAAAGCCCTACTTAACGCATGCACCAATCTGGAGTGTGATATCATCTCCCTGGATTTCTCCGTCCGCCTACCGTTCCATATTAAATTCAAAATGGTTTCCGCGGCTATCTCGCGTGGGATTCGCTTCGAGATCTGTTACGGCCCGGGTGTTACGGGTAGTGGTATTGAAGCTCGACGTAATCTAATTGGCAATGCTATGGGTCTGATACGAGCAACACGTGGCCGAGGTATCATCGTTTCAAGTGAAGCGCGGAAGGCTCTGGGCGTGCGGGCTCCATGGGATGTGATCAATCTTGCCTGCGTCTGGGGCTTGTCGCAGGAACGCGGAAAAGAGGCAGTCTGCGAAGAGGCTAGGAAAGTGACCGCCTTGGCCAAATTGAAACGAACAAGCTGGCGTGGGATCGTCGACATTGTTGATGGGGGAAGTAACTCAGCTGCCAAAGCCACAGGACCGTCATCTAAACCGAAGGAATCTGCGGAGGTCAGAGCCGATGGATTGAAAAGAAAAGCATCGCTTGGCTCTGAGGTAGCAACCGAGGAGACTGAAAAGCCACTATCAAAACGGGAGATGAAGCGCAGGGCTAAGAAAGCTCGGCTAGAGGCGTTCGGCGGCGATAGCAGTGCTAACGGTACACCGGCTACTTGAGCGGGAAATTTTCCAACCTTTCTCTTCTTGTTCCGAAATGCCTGTCGCGAGGGGATTGACAGACATCTGTCGAGAGCCCTGCCGTGCCGGAACATAGAGCCGAGCCGCACGGCCATCGCTCCGGAATAGCACCGCGTCACGTGTAATACCTTGTCACAGGGATTTTCCAAGACCAAACCGCACACTAGCCAAATGCAGCGATCTCCTTCGAGTCTCTAAGGACTTGTATTGATGGCCGCAAAACCAGCGCTGAGATAAGCAGTGTGCGGGTGACCCAGGCCTGCCGCCTCCGTTACCCTCTGCCAAGCATGAATACCTTTGCTGACGGTGCAGTGAGTCGATCCGTTCACGGGGACAGTGATCAACTTCATGAGACTTGACTGCAATCATCGACATTTCTGTAGACAATGAGACCAATGATGGCCATTGGATGGCATTGTGGACTTTGATACCGAGTGCAAGAAGCGCACTCTTCGGACTTCTATCATATGAATCTAGACTTAACGCAAAGACCTTAAGATGAACACATAAGACTAACCCAACCCTACTGGACTGCGTGCCCAGCTCACGATTATCTGAGAGAGTGCCATCTATGCGCAGAATCCCCCAAGCTGTGGGCCCAGCTCAACCTTTGACATATACATCCTTCCGATATGCCACTCTAAACCCGGTCTTTTCTGCATTTCTGGCGCTTCCACTGCCTTCCCTTGTACTCAGCGTCACCAGCTTCAACCCCATGCCTCTGGCAGCCCTCAAACGCGCCTGTATGAGTGCCACATGGGCACCCATCCCGCGAGACAGCGGCACTGTACTATCCAAGTACAAATGCCCGATGCTCTCGCCGGCTGTATGCGTACCCAGGACGGCCAATGCCGCGGTGCCGACCACTGCTCCGGCGTCTGTCGTCGCGATGTAGAGTCTCGTATCAGCTCTCAGGGCCGCGATCCTGGCCAAGGCGCCCAGCAGCTCCTCCGAGCGTCCCCCATCCGCGAATCCCGCAATGGAAACAGCGACGAAGTGCTCGCGATCGACATCCGAAGCCACCTCCCTGACCGTGATATTCTTCCTCTTAGGGTGACCCTTCCGCGCGACGACCGGTTCATCTGAATTCTCCAGGTCCATGCAATAGACACTCAGCCTCCCCTTGGAGAAATACCTGGCACGAGTGAGAACCTGCCCTGCGGAAGGGTCTGCGTACTCGCACAGATGGATTTCCGGAGAAAGACCGATTGCGGCGTAAGTTGACTCGAGATTGCAGAGATCCTGCGATGTGAAGGAGCCTTGGAGCCCTAGCCCAACGATGCGGCTTAGCTTGCCCTCGAATCGGGGGACAGTACGGATGGCGGCGCCTCCGGCTACACTCTGGTGCTGAATCAGGACATCGCAGGACGGGTACAGTGTTTGTACCGCCTCAGCTTGGCGCACGACGTGTGTCTCCTCTGCCTGCTCGATTCGTACAACAAGGCTGGGCGGCGGGGTGGCGAGTGTCATATTGGAGCTATGGTATATGTTCCGTCCAAGCCATGCATAGATCGTGTTATGCCGCTGCAGAGTCCAGCTGGGAGATTCAAGTAAGCCGTCTAATTTATAATTCCTGACTCAGACAAAGAATATGCACTACAGGAATAAATATAATATCGGAGTCATGGATTCACAAAACCTCAGACCCCTCTCATGACTCACACTCACCTTCAATCCAGTTCCCTACTAGGTACACGAAGATCACTACTAGGTGGGTCCATGGATAAATGTGCTCACGACTCCAAGCGCTCCCTGCCCAATCATGTCCATCGTAGTCAGTACAAATTAGCAAAAACATAGTTCACGTGTCTACTGCTTAGTAGTATACACAGCACATATTCCCTTCCAAGGTGAAAGCATCAAACTCTAGCTAACCCCACCCCCAAAGCCTACCACATCAATCAATCACGATCACCCCGCGACATCCCTCCAATAACCTGCATCGCAACTTCCTCCTTGCCCTCCGGCACGAAGACATGATCATGGTAAAACCCACTGACCACATTGGCACTGACCCCGGCATCGCGGAGTCGTGCACTAATGGCAGCGATTAGACCCACTGCCTCAAGACTCGAGTGCACGCTGAGGGAGATCATCCGACACGGAAACACGTAGTCGGTGAAGCCGTGCGCGATGGCCCTTTCGCGCACGAGGACGAGTGTGGTACCTTCTGCCTCCTGGAAGAGAAGTTGTGGCTGTAGTGCTTGCACATCTTGGCTCGCCGCAGAGACTGGTGTGTTGAGAAGTGTGAGGAAGACGAATGTGTCAGGATGGAGGCTGGGCTCGAGTTTGGAAAGAAGTATTTCGAGATCTGCTTCACCGGGAGCCATTGTGGGGGTGGTGGTGGTCGTCGTCGTCGTCGTCGCGTTCGCAGAGACTAATGGGTGTGCTCCCGTAGTGGCTCTGGGTTGAAAATGGATAGTTGGAGCTACCGGCACTTGCTGGATGATACCTGATACTCGATGTTTACATCTTCGGGTTGTTGACTCAATGTACCAATGGGTAACTACGTTAGATTGGTCGCTAGTAATGGGTGAGTAAGCGAGAGAAACCTCAAGTTTTGACTAATAATACATTTTGAAACTATGATCTGTGTATTCCATATTGATTAAGAAACACCTCAAACCTAAATATCTACAGGTAGAAGAGCTGCTAGACTTAAATGTCATCAGTATTATGATTATCAAGAGCACTGCGAGTATACACTATATACCCACTGGTATCTATAGAGAGTATCATCGTGTCTCATGTCCGTAAAAGCAGCATAAGAGGGTATGAATGCGAGGCCATGGAAAATGAAACCCGCCCAGCTTCACCAGCAGAAAATGTTCCTTGCAGAAAATTGATGCGCGTCAAGTCATAACAGGTCGTTAGACAGGCAAACATACCTGCTATCAAGATGCTTCCTCAAATTCAACCAAGACTCTCAGGTCGCCGTCCATCCAATCCACATTTCCCGCGGACAAGAGTGCAATGGTCCAGTCGCCGTCATTTTGTACCGTTGTTAATCCATCTGGTAGCCATACCTTGAACTTCCAGTTGATCCCTGCGACCCAGCCGCTAGCGGAGTCCAAGCCTGGCTCAGATGATAATCCCGGCAGCTGACCCGAAAACCGGCGGGAGATCACTTGCTTGAGCGTCTCGAGGTCAGGGCACTGGCTGCCAGGCAGATCAAGTCGGGAATGTGTGCGTTTGCCGTCCTGGATAAGATTGATACGGAGAGAGACAGACATGGGCGACGAAGGTGGCCTGACATTGCTGGCGGCAGAGGCAGCTCCAGGGATCGGTGGTAAATTGGAAGGCGGGAAGTGCTGAGGTTGTGACACAGACGTCTGATCGTGGGATGCAGCATGCGGTTCGTGCTTCACAGCAAGATTGTCGCGGATGATGCGCGAGACGTCGCGAGTAATGCTACTTGCACTGTGGACGCCTGTTAGCATGGTGCGATAATGAAAGAAGTGAGACGCGTCGGGCGACGTACAATTCGTTCCTCGCGGGCTGTGGAATATTACCACCAATCCGCCACCGTAAGTCGGAAGTAACATTAGCCTCTAATATACGTTGTATATTGTCATCTTCACACTGTGGAGGACATTCATAGCCACCATTGTGAATGACTTGGTAATGGCTATCGACGGCAGCCACCAAGCCCCGCCAGTCCGGTTGCTGTAGGCCCGATAAATACCAGAGATTGTCGAGTTCGCAGTTCTGGTTGTAATTGTCATAGGACTTAGCGAATGCATTCCAGTCGGTTGTGTATCCGTCAAGCAGAAGCTCTGTTAGGCCCAAATCCACGGCCTGCGAGGTGGAACCCATGGGGGGCTGCGACGCTGGCATCGGGGTCTGCATTGCAGTATAATCATCGTGAATCTGATGATGTTGCTGTTGCTGATGGTGATGCTGAGAATGAAGTTGTAGATGGTCCTCAATTGGCGTGTGCGCATTGAAGTTTTGCAGGCTGTCCTCGGTCTTCCGTCGCCGTCGCTCCTCCGCTCCGCCGCCTTTCCTCGTCTCGACAGCATACTGACGCTGTCGCTCGTTCGTTACCATTCGCCGCAATAAGGGTATCACCAGTGAAATAATTTTCTGTTGATCCCGAGGCCAGATGTATGCCCTGGGCCCCATGCCTTCATTGACCACATCTTCTCCAAAGAACCGCTCGCCATGACCCTCACCCTCGAGAAAATGACGTACGCAGTTCCATAGCCGCAGCTTGACCATCTCTGTATCCCCCTTGCCGCGTTGACCTACACAGTCACGGCGTTCAGGATGACGATCATCAAGCATGTAAGCTTTAGCTGCTGCCTGAAGATGCAAAAAGTTTTCTGGAGAAAGCTCGAGGGAGGAGAACAATTTGGACATGGGTGGACGAGTGTATTTCTTGTTGCTGGAGGGCTGGCGAAAGAGAGCGGCTGCCGAGTGCAAGCCCACCGCCCGAGCTTCAGATAATGATTGTGGCGGGGCGCCTCGAAGATCTAGCCCATCACCACCGTAATGATGCGGATGTTGCTGCTGTTGCTGCTGTTGTTGTGGGTGGTGACTATGGTGGTGTGATTGCTGGTCCCCTGCTAGGCCGACATGGCCCCCTCCTGTCAATGCGGGATCAAGCGCATCTTCGTTTCTCTTCCTCTTCTTCGTGCCAACTCGGGTCAACCCAGAGGTTTGAGCGTGTTCATTCACCGGAGCTGATCCGGGTCCTCGCAGAGCCCGTCCGCCATTGACCCCAGCGGTAAAACTTGTGTCTGCAAAGCTGTCATCATCCATATGTATGTCCGGCCCATAGCCCTCTAGGTGATGTGTATTCCCAGCCGCCCCAGCTGCAGCGGCGACTGCAGCGGCCGCAGCCCATTCCGAGACGTCTTGTCCTGCAGCCGCTGTGGCAGCCTCCACCAACCCAGCTAATTGATTTTCACTAGGCGCATACCCACTCGTTGCAAGGTGCGTGTTTGGGTCGACATTCGACGTTGTGGTTGAGGTTGCTGGAAATTCGGCCGCCGACGTTGACGGCTGATGGTGGTTTGGGGTGGATGCCGAAGTCATGATGACATATAAAGAGCGTGATTATATTTGCCGCTGTGGGCTCACAAAGCTTGTCCGACAGAACTGTATTGGTTGAGTTCCTTGGCGACAACTTATCACACGAATTGTAGCAAAGATTCGTAGGTAAGAGCGAAAGGCGTGCGCCGGTGACTTGATGGATTGGAGAAGATGAAGACGATGATGCATACACAGCCTCGTATTTTCTTGTCGCAGTTTGCTTCGAAGAAAGCGGGCCGTGATATAGTTGAATGCTAAGATTATGGGAGCAAAACCATAAGGATCCAGTATCAATACAACCGGAGCGTGGACACGCGCAGCGTCCTGGGTATTATGTTAGGAGGATCTGAATTTAAGGAGACCCTTGCGGGCAAGCTTAGCCCTGAGGGTAGTGGTGGCAGCCCAATAGCGCGCTGATACCCACGGACCCGTCAAATGAATGGGAAGCTCAGCTCCCACTGGACTTTAAGCGTGCGCGACTCGCGATGATCGATGAAGCTATCCGGAAGGATGACGCTGTTTGGCTGGTTTGAAGGAAGGACAGACAGTGCAAACTCTGCAGGGAACGATGGACGGACGGGACTCGGAGGCCGTCGCGACTGCCGCTCCGAGTTAGCGTGGGGGTGGAGCATCGAAGATCACCTGACTCTCTCTCATGTACCGTCACTATGCTACGTACTACTAGTCGCCATATGTATGACACTTATCCGTCCATTTATCATTGCATGCTCGCTCAACCTTAGGAGAAGTTCATTCTGTCTGCTGGAGATATTCCTTTTGCGGATCTGGCAATCTGGAGCCAGCCCAAGTGCACAGATCAATTGACGCCGATTATACAAGTATTGGAAAAACACGCTAACTATCTAACATGATTCGCCAGTATCCCAGAACCACATCAGTTCAAAAAATGTCAAGATACATGAAGAGCAGATTATCGTATCCATGTCAGCACGTAATGAACCGCGCACCAAGGGTGATGCGGGTGATGACAGCATCAACATGCCGAGTATGTGTCAAATTAGAAACCATCTCCCTCTTTCCACATTCTCCCGACCTCCGCAGCTCGGGCTCTAGGATCCTGGCCTCGGTCGGTGGCATTGACGAATAGCTCGAGGATCAGTGTTTCTTCGAGCTCAAGCTGTTCTTCCAGAGTGATATCCTTTCCAGGCTCGGGAAAGTCTAATTGGCTTTCTTCGCCTAGGTGTCCATGCATCCGAGTGAGTTCAATCAAGTCTGCCCTTACAGACCATCCCTGAAGTGCCTCCTCTAATTCGGATTTAGCTGTATTATGGTCGCGGAAATCATTATACTCGTCTTCACCGCCGAAGCAGATCCCAAATCCATCGCAGTAGCAGATATGTTCCTTGACACAAACAACATTCTCGCCGGTGAAAACGACCTGCCACAGATACTCCCAAATGCGACCGGAGATGTAGTCACTAAGCTCAGTCCGGAGCATCCAGTCGCGGAAATACACGAATCGAGCTCGGGGGATGGCTAAGATGCGCTCGCGGGAAACGGCGAATTGAGCACAGCAGGGCTGGGATAGGACTTCGGGAATCGGGTCATCGGGGAAGATCTCGCCCCAGGCCCGAGCAAGCATGACCTCCTCCTGTTTGGTTTGATCCTCAACTAAGGTGCCAGGGTGCAACCAATCCGGACAACCGGGGCTCCAAGTGCAGCGCAAATTTACATAACCCTGCCTGATAACCCAGGCCGGGTTCAGACGTCGCAGCAACTCGGATGCATCGCCGTTGAAGAGGTCATCGTTGTGCCATGCGAATTGATGCGAATGCATGAACGCAATGATGTCTGGGAGGTTTTCGTAGTGCTCGATGATATAGCTTAGATAGACCATCACCTCATGTCCTTTGTTTTTGGGCGGATGCAAAGGTGCCGACGGATCATTTACGACGTAAACGGCCGACTGCCAGTCTGGCAATTCAAACTCGATCCAGGTAGTGTCCTCCCCGTCTGCCTGGGGCACAACTAGTATCTTGCTGTACGTCGCGCCAGGCGCTTTAGGAACACCAGGGGCAAAGCGTGGTTTGGCGGCGTATGGAGTCCGCGTGGGAGATTCTTCAGACACCCGGGTGAGATTATAGCGCAAGGATGGTGTGGGCGAGGGTGTCGCGACCGGCCTGTTCAAGCCAACGGGTTGCGGAATTGGCTCCCATTGTGCGGAGAGAGTGTAGAAGGCGAACAGGGCCGAGAGGATAAAGGCGAAGCCGAGAAAGGGCGCAATGCGGCGTGAGGAGATCATCGATCACGATCACAGAATGGAAACTAGTAGGAAAGGGGAGAAAATACTAGGACAATGCGATACTGGGAGGCTTGTCAATAAGTATTATTGGAGAAGGTAGAAGGCGTGGCGGACGGATATGTTTTAAGCTTTTGGTGCCTGAGTTGGTTCCAGACCATGCAGACAGGCACCGGGGCCCGCACTCTTACTCACAAGAAAGGCCGAAAGGCTACACGATAAAGATAATAGCCATGGATCAGAGCCTTGAATAAAAGTATGTTGTGGTCAAAAACTCAGAATTGGTGAGAAACAGTCCCCGCGATCGAAGGGAGCGGCGAGAAGCTGACAGGGCGGTATGGACTGTACGGGGGGGGGGGAAATGTCTCGCAACAGACTTCTTCGTACTTCAACGAAAATGGCCCATGAGTTAGGGAGGGTGAAACAAGATTATAATGGTAGTCTAAGAATAAAGTAATGTAAGACGACACCAAGACAATCAGGCGACCGCGGAGGTGGTCACTGCATACATGAACGAGGATTGGTGGGTTGGACGCAGAATGGAACATGAAACCGGGGCTGGAAGAACGAGCCCTGAGGCGGGCGGGCGGAGGCGGAGCTGGCGTCAGCAATTGGGGCTGACGACGAGACTATAGTAGTACGTAGTGTATGTACTCCGTAACTTACCGCACCGCTAAACGATTGAACCCTCTTCTTTCCTCCCCAGATCGGCACAAGTCAGTCGCGTCGCATTGACTCCATATATGTATGAGTTCCTCACTCCCTTGGTAAAACTCGGTTCCTTAAGCCATAGTAGCACGTCAACTTATCAGTCACTACAGTACCTATGAAGTCTAATATTCTGTACATAGATGGGTAACTTATGTACAGTATTGTAACTTAGTACTGTAAACAATCCCTTCGATGGAAGTCTAGATGCGAGGCAGCGATTTCTCCTCCGACCAATTGCCGTCCGAACCACAGGGTGCAGCTGCACCTTGCAGTCTCCACCTTTATTCCAACATTGTCGATCGTCGTGTACGAAGTACAAAAGAGGCAGAATGCAGGAATTCGAAGACACGCACACAATGAATGGTACCGATTACTAGTAAAGCAATGGTAATTGCACAAATATTTCATCCCGGATCTGTACATACAAAAAAAAAGAATCATGTGCTAGAGTACGAGTAGTGAAACATAAGGAGGACTCCGACAGGAGGCATATGGCAAAAGTTTGGAACTGAGAGGTAGCTGGGTATGAATATGAGTCGCTTCGAAAACGCCAGAAAACAAGCACATCCTATGGAGAAGGATGGGGGGGGCGGTGTTGAAAACACCAATGTGATGATACATAAGCCAAGAACAGAGTAGATTTGGTATGATGGAAATGTACTGGGTCATATGGAAGAGGTTATGAAGTGGGAGAGGTGAGTGAGTATCTATCTATCACACTTCATCGTCATCGAGTACATCCTCTACTGTCGCGACCCGCGCCTTTCCCCTTGATGGCGATTCCGACGACGATTCCGACCCCTGCTCACGTTCGGAACGCTCCGTATCGTCAGCTTGTGTCTCGGAGGCCAGGTCGGTCCATTGTTGGGACAGTGACTCGATACCAGTCTGAGTTGCTGCAGGAGTCGAGGCAGATTGCCAGTTTGGCAGATCCCGAGGTACGGAGGGGCCTGGAACAGCCGCGGTCTCTTGGATCGAACTTGAATTGTTGGATTCATTTTCGGTCATGGGAGGTGCGGGGGGTATGATTGTCTCGGAAGCAGTAGTAGGAACGGAGGGGTTACCCACTGGTATAGATTCTTGACCAGGTGAGTATAGAGGTGTTAGAGACCAGCCTTCGGGAAGAATTAATCCCACTGGGAGTCGGGAGTCCCCAGCCCTCATGGCAGGTGTTTCATGATCCGACACGAATCGATGACGCTCGGCTGTGGACGTCACCGAATTTGACAATGCAGAACTTGAGAGACCCGGTTGAGATTCAATAGATTCAGCCGAGAGGCCGCGGAGCCGCTGAAGTTCCGTTTGCAGCATTCGCACAAGTTGAAGTTGCTGAGCTGTGACACGTAGGCTGCTGATCTCTTGCAGGATCTGCTGTTCCACTTGCTGCAATTGATTTTGTACGTGAGCCACACTCGAAGCCGGGTTTGGAACTGTTGGAGTCGCTGGCGGTTGCCCGAACCCGAGTCCGAACCCTATCTGTCGAGCATTAGGCGCAATAGCATCATTTGGCTGCTGCATTGGTACATTTCCCTGGTGAATTTGCTGCTGAAGATTGCGAAAAAGATCGCCTCTTCCTGCACCAAAGCCGATTCGGAAAGGTCCGAATTGATAAATTCGGGCCCGCGGTAATCCCTCCACTGGCGCATTCCGACCGAATGGTTGATTACCAAAAGGCTGATTCTGCTGCCCGCCAGCGTCGCCCCCGGGGTTGCGGTTGCCAGCGTCGCCGTGCCCCCGTGGTTGAGGTGGAGCGACGACTGGGCGTCGACAAGTCGGGCAATTCTGCTGCCTTTCGAGCCAGCTGCGAAGACAAGCAAAATGTAAGATGTGGCCACAAGGGAGCTTCTTCGGACGAAGGCGGTCAGATACCCGACCTTGCTGTTGTGCACCTTCACCTCTTTCCCCGGCCCGGTGCCACTGGGTCATCTCCTCGCGGCAGATGATGCACACTTCTTCCCGAGCGACCTCCTCAGCGGTAGCATCAGGATAACGCTCGTTCATGTCACGTGTCGCGTTACGATACCGGACAAAGTCCACGATGCGGCGTCCGAACGACCGGATCGTAACAACGACATCGCGTAATATATGAATGGGCAGGCCGTAGAAGGTGAACAAAATGGCGAAGAATGTCAGGTACACCGTAAGTTTGAGGAAGTCTGTCAGAAGGTCAAGGTAAAAAATCCACCGGCCTTTTTCTTCCCACCCTGGCACGTCCAACTCCATCTCGTTGACGTCGTTTTCATCCGCTAGACCAGGCAAGGTGCTTGTCTCTGCGGACTCGGCCTGTTGTCGCAGGGCCTCGTCCCGCGCAGCTCGAATCTCTTGACGGCGTTCTTCCAATCTGGCCTTCAACTGCCGGTGGGTAACGTAGAGTTCAACCAAAGATATGGAATATCGGGCGGCGGTTGAGCTTGAGAGAATGGTCAGGACAGCGAACTCGAAGCCGAACATGACCATCATGTCGGGTCGTGCTTGTTCAAGAACCGTCTGAACACAGTAACTCAGCATGAACACATTGAACAGGACTGATATAAGTAAGGACAGAGCGAGCCGGAAGTGGAACAGGCGTGGATTCGCAGGCGGCTGCTGTTCGAGGTATTCTACGCGGCCCTCCCCGATCCAGCCCCAGACCTTGCCAACGAGAAGAGAAACGAACATGACCAGAAACCACCCTCCCAGCTCTCCACGAAATATCGTCATCGCCAGACACGTTTCAGTGACAGCGAACCATGCTTTCTCATATAGCTGTTCGGTCTCGATGGGTCGGAGCGGTCCATAAAGGAGACGTTGGAGCCAAAAGAGGAAGAATCCAACGGCTAGAAGGCATACGTTCATCAAAATCTGGAAAGGTCGATTAGCCCAGTCTGCACAGGATCGCAATGACGGATTTTCCTGTGCGCTTAGGCACGCAACGTGACCAACCATGCAGCCTGGGAGTGGAGGGCAGAAGCCATACCATAAGATTTGCGCTACTTTGAGAAAGATATACACATGCGGCATAGAAGTTGGCCCTTTGATGTAGCGCTTTCAGAAACACACCGATGGCCAGGGCAGTCGAAGCCTATTTGTGGTTGCGATTCAAGCGGATCAGCCTGAGCACAAACGGCCAACATTATGGGAACAGAGCTAACTTACCCCGGCGTAGACGGCGAACCTCATGGCCAGGAATTGACGGGTATGGACGACAAGCTCCCAGTCATTGGCAAGGACACAAGGCGAAAGATTGACAGTGCGAAATTTAGAAGGACATTGATTGAACTATGCGAGGATGGAGGAGGGGAAGGGCCGTGGGAGGGGAGAGGATGGGGGAGGCAGTACTTAGTTCTGGACAGCTGGAGCAATTGGCAGTCATTCCGCCCGCGCTCGATGATGATGCCAGTTGACAATCTGCCGTCACCGCCTTGCGTCAACCTCAAGATTGATTAGTTAGTGAATTGAGCGGCGGCTGACTAACGATTTAGTTGGCGACCACGGTATTTCGTCATTAATTATCATCATGACTTGCACAGTACACATGTAGTAAAGTCAGTCCTGTATTATCGCATGCCTACTTATGGCAGCTTGCGTCTTTGGTGTCAATCGTGGACTTGATTTGTATGTACGTCTTCAATTGGAAGGCACATGTGACACTGAGTATCAAGTCTGAAAAGACAGACTCCTGCTCCACCTCACCTGTCCTTTATCTCTGGAACACCGACCAGCGCTCCACCGGGCCGACGCGTGGTCATGTGACTGCTTGCGAGACATTCCGGAGTAGCAGCACCACCAGACCGGTCTATCAAGTCAGATTCTATGTCCAACGTTTCACAGACCTTTACAGACAACGGTGGCAGACTTCGACCGCAGAGAACCGGGCTCTGAAACAGGGGACTGATAACCACAGAGAACGACTGTGTGTATATGTCTATGTGCGTCGTTAAGACGAAAACGAGGTTGCCCTTGATGCTCGTTTGAGTAGTACTACATACAAACAATCCACCACTCTGATCTCTCGAGACATGCTTTGGAACCATGGCTAGGATGGCATCTCAACGAACACCTATTTTTACCGCCAGCCGGTTGCAAATATGCACATATTTGTTTGGAGTTTGCCCCTTTTCAATTGCATTTCTAGTTTTTCTCAATTCGTCCGTTTCCTTCGTGGTCACGGAACTTCTTGGCCTTGATGCGGGAGAAGGCGATGCTGTTGGAACTTTGGGATTCGCAGATGAACTACTTGCCTTGATTGCTTGTCCCCTCTGGGGAGTGCTCTCAGATCGAATTGGAGTCCGTAATGTGAGTGTTCTTTCATGGTGCTGCTGTAACTTTATCGTTTCTTCCTAGAAGCGCACTACTACAATTACTCACATGTATTTGGTTTAGGTTTGCGTGACTGGTTATGGAATCATCGCCATTGCGTTGCTCGTGTTTGTTCAAGCGAAGAATCTTTATCCTCAGCTTCTCTTAGGACGTTTACTCTTCAGTCTTGGAGGCGCAGCGGTATCGACCATGGTCACGGCCGTGCTTCCAGCTGTGGTCGGATCTCCATCACAGTCACAGCCCACCGCATCGAGTCGTGTGGCTGAGAAAACGCCGTCCTCCAAGCTAGCTGGATATGTTGGAATGTGTGCTGGAAGCGGTGCACTAGTCGCCCTCGTTGTCTTCCTACCTCTGCCATCTCGACTTCAGCAGTGGGGAGTCTCACCACCACAATCCATTCAATATAGCTACTATATTGTTGCGATCGTGTCTCTGTCGGTTGCTGTCCTCTGTTCTGTAGGGTTGAGGCACCTTCCCGGGGAAGAAGGCAAAGCCTGGAGCTCTTTATGGGCTCGCGGCCGACGGGAAAGGCCGGAGGACACTTGTGCGAGTGACGACCGAAATACTGATTTTAGCAAGCGACACTTGCCGTACTTCCAGCAGGTTGGCGCTGCCCTGATGCTAGGATTCCATAATAGCGACATTTTCCTTGGCTATGTGGGCGGTTTCGTGGCTCGGGCATCATCTGTCGGAATCTCGTTATTCATTCCCCTAGCGGTCAATCACTATTATCGACAGTCTGGTTTATGCCAGGGCAATAACGGGGATAGAATGGGCTCCGATGCTGTCAAGCAATCATGTCGTAAAGCTTACGTGCTGGCTTCGATTCTGACCGGTGTTTCTCAGCTCATCGCGTTGGTGACGGCGCCGATTTTTGGGTATATGTCAGAGCGGTCGCGACAATATCCGATGCCCCTGCTAGGGGCATGTGTGGCAGGGGTGGTCGGCTATATCACATTTGCGCTGCTTCCCAGTCCGGACTTCAGAGAGCCCCACGGTAGTCCTGGCGTCTTCGTTGTGATGGCGCTCCTTGGACTCAGTCAGATTGGGGCCATCGTCTGCAGCTTGTCTGTCCTCAGCACCGGAATACTCCGTATGGGTGCTCAATGCCGGGTAGGAGATGGATATGGTTCTTCTCCATCCACTCTCTATGGCGAGGAGACCGACGACGACCTGGTGTCGGCCGATGAGACTGAAGGAGACCAAGAGGAGCAGGCTCTGTTGACTTCAGCTACGGAACGAAACCAGCAGCCTCTGGCGCACCTGAAAGGTTCCATCGCTGGAGTGTATTCCCTGTATGGCGGCGCAGGCATTTTGGTCCTGACCAAAGTCGGAGGATTACTATTCGATGTCCTCTCGTCGGGGGCTCCGTTCTACATCCTGGCAAGCTTCAATGGATTCTTAATCTTGGCGGGAATAGCCTGTGGGGTTGTTAAGCACTCGAAGACCCGCTAGGCTAGCAACTGAGATGGTTGGTTGGAAACTTGGGAGTCGGAGTTGACGGCTCGAGTTAGATTTGGCGGTGATGGCGGTGATGGCGGCGGCAGATGGAGCTTGGGCAGTGAAAGTATGGGGCTGCGACGATCTCATTTTCTCTCATTTTCTCTATTTTGGTTGAGCGGGGAGTACTGGTCCTTCTGGAATCCAGGACGGACCTCTCAGCGACTCGACCCACAAGCCCTTTTTCCTCCAGGGAACTTTCTTTGTCCACAATGGATACTTGGAAAAGAATTGATTGATTCTTACTCTCTAGTGCTTACACATGAGCCGCGAACATGAAGGCTGAGTGCCTCAGCCCACTTGACAAGCAGGGGTCCGATTCATGCGCGAGTCTCGTGAAACGATGGTTTCAGCCCCCAAATGCGCGCCCGGTGTTAGTGGGCACTTAGTGGCTGCTTAGTTCCTGGCAGTTCACTTCTTGCCGGCTTCTCTAACGGTGGACAACAAACTGACTCCAGTCGTCTATTCTTCCAGTACCATCAATCATGGAAGCTCATCGTTCATTAGTCCATTAGTTTGTGCTCCAACTTCCTTAATCGATCATTTGTTTGCTCGTCTGGACGTCCCCATGCGGCTAAATCGAGACAACATTTCGCGCATCGGAAAATCGGATCACGTCGAACCAACTCTAATCGCCCTATGGCTTTCATGGCTCCACGCCAAAATTGGCGATCGGCCAGGGTCCGACCAGTGAGCTGAACCTCCCACGAGGATTGCCGCCCCCAAATGAGAGGGTCTCGTTCTGTTGCAAACATCGCATGCCATCCCCAACCAGTTCACAACAGCCCTCGACGAGGCTCAGCCCTTGTCGCACCAGCGAGAGGGAACCAGTTGGGACAAATCTATAAGAAACGGCCCTCGCGCGCCTTTTCGCCCCCAATAATTCCCTTTCCATACTCAGCATTCCGATTGCACATACTGTCGTTCTCCTTTCTCCTGAAGCTTGCACCCAAAGAGCATCTTGTATACCGTTGCTTGCCTATAAAATATCTTGATTCCCCCCTTTCTTCTGCTCTATAACACTCTTTCGGAATTCATATCTCCAATCCACAGCCACCATGCGTTTCCAGATTGCTTCCTCGCTGGCCCTGTTGGCCTCCGTTACGGCCGTTGTTGCGGATGACATTATCAACGTCTATTTGCCCGACACTGATGATGTTGGTCTCGCCGGAAAAGTGATTGGAACTGTATGTCATGAAATCCCTTCAGATGCATTCGCTGTGCCTCGGTTACCCAGAACGTATCTGACTGTAGATAGACTGGTGGTAGTCTCACTACTCTTGTTCTGGGCTGTGCTTCCACGACTTCCTCTGCTAGCGCTGCTACTGCCACCTCCGATGATGACGATGACAGTAGCTGCGACATTGAGGACGACACCTACACCCTCACGGTGGGCAGCTCCACCTACGGCATGGGCTTGTCTTACCGCGGAACGTATGTGACCCTTCATGCTCTATTCACCAAGCTTTCTTGTTGCTAACACTGTATTCAAGTACCTACTCCCAAGGTTGTACTCGCACTGGTACCACCTACTTGAGCTGCACCACCAGCGCCAGCGACTCCGAGGGCCCCAGCTCCTCCTCCGCCATCTACACCACTCCCCTGACCGCCATCCCTATCACCATCACCGGTTCTGCCTCTGCCTCCGCTACTGGTTCCTCGTCCGGCGCCGCCGCCACTGCCACCGCCTCCGGCACTGGCTCTGCTTCAGGCAAGTCCACTGACTCTTCGTCCGCCCAGTCGACTTCCGGCTCCTCCGATGCCTCCGGCTCCAGCACCGCTGCTGCTAGTGCTAGCGCCAGCAGCACCGACAACGGTGCCCTGCCCTTGGCCACTGGCAGCTGGGTTGCCGGAGGTGCCGCCATGATGCTAGCCTTGGCCATGGCTTAAGCCACGCTCCACTCCACACTCTTGGTCGATGCCCCTTTCCGGTTCAATTTATGGCCCATGACCTATGACCGGTCAGTGCATCTATAGAGACTTGTATTCATTCGGGAAGGATCTGAAGATTATGCAAACAGCCGAGCTTGCTGAGTTTGGGAAGGAGGGAGGGAAAGGAGAGGATGACGCTACCTATTGTTCATGTACAATGTCACTTTGTGCGCTTACTCTTTAGAATAATGTCATTACCACTATTTGCCATTAATCTCCACTACACGGGGGGAAGAAGGGGTTGAGAGTCACACTGCAAAGGACACTATGTCGCAACTTCCGAGAAAAGATTACAAAAACCCGTGCAGAGAGAGAATAGTACGAGTGATGTAGCACCACTGACTACTTGGCTTAGGTGATGACTATTTGCTACATACGCGCCCACCCCTCCAAAATCACGGCTTTCATTGGAACAACCCCGCGCCCCGAGACAAGGTGGCGGACCCAAACCCGTCGGACCTCTTACCACGTATTTCCCTGGGCTTGTCGTCGGCCCGGACCTCCAACCCAGCCCGAATGATGTTGGTGCGCAACAAGCGGATGTGTGCCTCTTGCAGATAATCCTCCAGATCATTGAGAACGGTTTCCTGCAACTCGGTTCGGAGGTCGACCTGGTTGGCGACCAGCACCTTCTTCTCCAGATCGATGCGGGCGTCCAGCGTGCCATCCTGGATTAGCGTGACCAGCTCCTGCACGAAAGGGTGGCTGAGGTCCATGTCCGCGTCGCTCTGCTGCTGGCCGCCGCCGCTGCTGGCGCCGCCGCCGGCGGTTCCGGTCAGGGTGCCGGGGGCGAACATCTTCGACATGGAATCCAGGGTGACGCGGTTGAACGGGATGAGGTATTGCTGGATGGACTTGGTGCGGATGCGAGTGAAGAGGGTGTGAACGTGGCGTTGTAGGTGGATGTCGAGCAGGTAATCCGCCCTATAGGCCTCGAGGATCTCCAGGCAGGAGCGGAATTTGGAGTTACAGAAGAAGGCGATCGCGCGGCGGATCTGGGGCTCCAGCTCTAGGAAGTTGCGGAAGGAGTTGTTGTCGAGGACGCGGTGCTGGAGCTCGTGGCGGTCCATCGACGCCAACGCGCAGAGCCCACCGTACACGGCCACGTCGTTGGAGGTGAGCACCTCCGTGTACGAATCGCCGAGGCCCGGGTCCGTGTTGAGGAAGCTGTTGGCTGCATCCAGGTAAGACCCTGAGTGCAGCTGTGAGAGGCCCAACGCGGTGGACAGCTTCGGCTGAACCTTGGACTGTTCGTCCTGTTTCGATTGCAGGTTGCGTAATCGGTGAACGTTGGACTGCACGCTCAACCAGTCGCCTCGCTCGATCGCCACAATGATGATCTTGAACAGCATCGAAATGATATGCGTCGGGGTTGTGCAGTAGTCTCGCATACGAGAATATGCCTTGGATGCCGAAGTAAGATCGCCGATGAGGTAGTAGTGCTGGCCCAAATCTTCATTGCCCATCTATAGTACACAGGTTAACCATGTATGGCTACTCCTCTTGGAACCCTCAACGGCGAGGGGCAGCCTTCCTTACCCGTATACTTTCTTTAATCAGGTTGTTCTTGTAGCCCTTGAGTTCATGCTCTAACCTGTCTGTTTCAGCCTTGACGACCTTCTGCATGTGGTCCACCCAGTGCGTGTCAAGTGTAGCCTCGGGATCATTTGGCGCCACCTCTGCGAGAGCCCGCACCGCTCGTTCGTATCTGGTGACATCTTTGCCACTTTTGGCTTCGGCAATTGCGGCTTTGAGTGCCTCGACGGCTAGATATGTTGAACATGTGCCGATGACATATAGTCGATTGTACCTGGTCCGGCCTGGCGCCGAAATGCCGGTCAGCTTTGATGACGATGAGCCGAGAGCAAAGCAATATTTGCCTACCAGTATAGTTCGCGATGTATGATTCCAGTTCAAACTTCGGAGGATCTTGGGCGTGAAGGCTCATGGTTAGCGTTCAAACGAGCACATACGCACCGGGAACGGGTGGTTCTTACCTTCGATCCTGATATTCAAGCCCAGCGAGTCTCCGCTGATGCTGTCCAAGTCAACATTACCACCATTCGGCCCTTGGCCCGTGTACGCGGCCGAGGGCTCGATATGCCCATCCGTTGGTAAGTGATCCATCCCTCCAACACGTCGTCAGCACTGCTGCCGACGAGCAAGACAGTATGAAGCAAGCCCAGAGTCAGAAGATATCTCTGATATGATGCTTTGAGCCCAAAAAGTGCGTCGGGGAGAGGAGAATAGGGCAATAGAGGCAGCAACGAATGTCGCGAGACAGTAGGTGAAGTGGGGAACGAGCTGATTCGGAGCCTGGAGTGAAGGTGATTCTAGATTATTGGTACAGGCTGTTGTCAATACGCCATGAAAGCATATAGATCTAATATCAGACAGCCCAAGGCAGGAAAGGAGTCTTCTGAACGGTAAATGAACGTTCCTGCTGGTGGCGGAGGGTGGTTGAAGGTGAGCTAACCTCGCTCTCTCCCACCAGGTCATCGGTATGGCGGCATCATTTGGCCCGACTTATCAGCACCGCTGCATACCGCCCGGGCCACCGCCTTGCAACCATGACCAATCCCTCAGGAAATCATCCGGGTATAGCTCCCGAGTCGGTTCTAAGTATGTAGAAGGTTACCATAGTGCTCGGCATGACCTCTAAAGAAAGACACTGTCCTACAAGACGGTGCGTATGGAGGACTCAAGATGGAGCCACATACTTGTGATAACGTTGTATCTTGCTGTCACCATGTTTCAACCGCCATAGTATCAGCTCTATTCTTCTTGCTCTTGGCCTTGTTCATCTGCAGAATGCGCGGTCTTTGCAAGATGTGTAAAGGGTGCATGTCGAGCCTAGCTCAATATGACTGATTCGCTAGCTTTAAGTTGTCTTGCTTGAAGAGATTATAAATCGGTACTCATGTTCTGGGGACTGTCTTGATGGGCTGAATTGAGATTAAGCACAAGCATCCAGCGTAAGTGAATCGTGTGATTAAATCAATCTACCTTATGGCAGGTTTCGAGTCCTGTGAAATGAAACGTTCAACTCCTGAAGTATGATTTCTAATCTGCGCTGGATTTGACTGGATCAGAAATAAATGGTCATCATTGTTTTATCATGGAAGAGGATAGCTCATAAACGGTAGCACAACCATTACACAAGAGAAAGAAAGAAACCGCTGCATCGTGAACTGAGCAAAGAACCAAAGCAAAAGCAGTAGCCGATATCCGACAAGAATCAAAAGCTGACAGATATTAAGATATTACGCTAAGATGCCAAATGGATTCCCACACATTATCAGAAGTGCGACGGGCGGGGGCGAGGGCGGCGGCTGTATCAGGGACCCTGTAGCGCGGGTTGAATCTAGATCAAGGTCGTGAATCCGGCCAGGAATGCACCCACAACAGTCACCAGACCGTAAAGCTGAATCATGTCTGTTGATGATCGTGCTGCTGCGCCCTCATCGGGCACACCAGTGAAGGGTGCCAGTGAGGTTGTGGTGGAAGCAGCAGTAGCAGCTGGAGTTGAGTTTGATGTCGAAGTGGTATTCACCCGCTTGGGGTCCTGCGCACCACAAGGGTGCTGGCTGCGGCAATCCGATTGGCAGATTGAATTGCCGTTGCAGTTGGTGACACACTCATTGTTTTCTTCTGTGCACAAGAAGTACGGGATCGTCTGGGAATATTGCGAAGAATTCGGACTTAGGCCATTACTGCAGTCACAGACATAATACAGTGTTTTCTGAGAGCATTGATCCAAGTGATTAGACGTGCTCAGCCAGCAGAATCATAAAGAAGGGTAACTTATCACTCACAGGATCGCAAGTATTCTCCTTTGGCTGGCTCGTCGTTCCAGGCAATTGAAGACAGAGGAGCGGGCATGATGAGGTCTGAGCCTTACACCATTGAGCTTATCCAAGTAACAAGATCAGTATCGCGGGCAATCGCATAGTCCTCATTGTTAGCTAGGTGACGACATACTTCTCGTATCGATTGGAATGTCATTGACATTGATATTGTAGGAGGAGTTCTGTCCGTTGGCAAGCAGGGCCAGGGAGGCGACAGCAATCGCAGAATGCAAGAGATGCATGATGACAGCTTCAACTGAGAGATTAGTGACTGACGAGCTTTGCTTTTCGGAATGGAGTCCCTGTCACTGCAGGGTCCCAGCGGTGATCTCCTGAATCTTGAAAAAGATCTTCGGAAGGAAATGCCAGACGATGGAGACCAGAGGGTTTGGAGCAAGCAAGAGAGAGATAGGAGTGGGCTTACAGCAATAAGATGGGTCAAGAATGATATGTCAAATCTGGGCCAGGGTCCAATGTGAGAGATCCTAGATCGAAGGCAGTGAAGCAGATCCTGGAGAATGAAAGGGGGAGAGGGGTGGGCAAGGGTTCAGGATTTAGGATTTCAGGAGATCAAAGGGTAAAGAAGACGGGGTGGTGATTGGGGATTGGGGAATGGGGAATGGTGCTGGAGGCTCAGTATATGTAGTTTGTCCAACATCTTGTCTCGTACCACTTGGGTTTGTTACGCGAAGCGAGGTCGAGGTGGCGACGCTATGTGTTGATTAAGCTCCAGACGGGATACTAATGGAGCCAGCCATCCAAGAATGCAACTGGTATAGTATAGTACTAGGTAATTAGTGCTGGATGGCCGTATTGTGCTAGTCGTAACGTTAACTTGGCTGAGATAAGTACAGCAAGTTCACTTCGTCTCCTCCGTAACTTCCCCGAGGTCCGTGGCAAGCAAGCTAGTTAGCTAGTCGGCTGCCTTCCATGGCGGGGTTTGTGCAGATAGGCTGGAAAGAGCTGGGACTGGGAGGGAGGGCGAAACATGCTCGTTATTTTGTGCTTGACTGGGTGAAGTGAGTTTTACAATCAGTCCCAACCTCAACGCGGAGGAAGGGGAAGGAAGGGGAGGGGGCGAAGAGGGAGGGGGAAAGGAAGCCTGGAGGGAAGAGACTCAAGATTGCCCGGCAGCATCAGGAGAGCAGAGAACCTGGTATGTCGATCCGGGGGCCACTAGCCGATACGACTGACTGACTAGACTACCGTAGTATGAGTAGTTTAGACAGTTAGACAGTCTAAGTAGTCTAGTAAGTACGGACAAACTCCATACAGTACTGTACACAAGCAGATGCACAACCACTCACCCTTTTATCGTGTCCAGGCTGGGATGGGGTTACTATCTTTAGTTTATTACCCTAGTGGCTGGCACTGGGCTGCATGCATTGCAGGTGCATCCGTGACAATCATGGTGATATTTGAGGATCTATGCAGTGCTGAGTAGGAGGAGGATGAGGGGGTGGTGGTGGTGATGATGGTGGGAGCATGTCTCAGTAAGATGGTAGCCTTCGAGTATCGCCTCTTACTAGGGGGGGAAGCGATGTTTTTTTTTTTGAGAATTCTTCGTTGTCCATCATCCGGACAAAATGTCTCAGTTGCAGAAGGGTAGAATCCCTCGCAAACACGCTGATTGGGGCCGGACCCTCTTGGCTTTTTCTAGTCTGGACCCTGAAGGCAGCCTAGACCAAAAAAGGCATTTATCTCCCTCGGGCACTGGGCCAGTTTCCAATTGCTGGCTCTTCCGACTCGCCGACACTCTTCAGACTTCGCAGCGTACGGAGGAGCCAGTCTGTCTTCAGATTCGCCGACTTGTCAGCTGGAAATGGCGTGGGGGGAGTCACCGTTGGATAGCATCAAAGACTCGGGCAATGGAGTAATCACTAAATGGTGTACACAACTTAATTCAGCTCAAGAACCGAGTAAAGTACCAAGTGTAGTGTACTAAGTCAAATCTGTCGTCCTTTGTTTGTTGTTCTAACTTCTCACATGACTCGCCGCCTTTCTCGAGCAGTAATTAGTAGTCCCGTGACTGGAAGTGGCTTGGACTGCCCGGGATGGAAGCTGCGGGAAAGTTGCCCGGTGGTGGTGCCATGGCAGTGGCAGTCGTCCTCGTCGCCGTCGGAGTCTGCCGAGGATGATCGCCGGTTCAATCATCATGCCGTCCACCAGAGACCGTTCCTCAACCCAAGAGACACTTATGACGCTGGCGCTGAATTGATAGGCACCAGAAGCGCATTTCTTGGTTCATGTATGTATGTATGTCCCACGGTCTGAAACATTTTCAACTATCTTATCAGCTCCTCTTCCCGTGATTCAATTCCCCCGCACTTCCTTCTCTCGCCCCCGTTCGTCCCAACGTACAGTACTAGTCTACCTACTGGATAACGCCCTGGACGTGGCTTGTTGTGACCGGTCATCGATGATTCTGGCATGCATCTGACTGTATTCTGTACGCCGAACGGACACAGACCCTCTTTCCCCTCATTCAATTCCTCTGCTTGGAACCACGGGAAAGCTTCGAAGACTATTCTATTCAGTCTTAGTGGACATTGAGCTTGCCCTGGGTCAATCTCCGCTACTGGTCATTTTCCTCTTTTGCATCGTGATTGACCTGACCTATTCTTAGTGACAGTCAGGATCGTCTCCGCCAAATCTGCCGAGTGACATTTAGATGGATGGAGCCAGCGAATGAGGATACTGGCCTCGTGCCTTCGCCGCACCCAAACTCCCCCTCCCTCGAACCTTCGGCTACCTCCAGCACGGACAACACCACCCTGAACACAAATACATCTCCCTCCAATCTGTCCATCAACGGCGATGATACCCCTTTGCTTCAAGCTCGGGATGCCTCGAGTAATGAGCGCCCGATTTCCGGGATAGTCCCTCCATATTGGACCCATCACAGAGCTGCTTCCAGAATCTCCCAGATATCTCTCGACGCTGGCCCGGCTATCACCCTCGAGGACCACACGGAAGATCCGGAATGTGAGACTAGTCGTGGACTGTGGGCGAAGAGCGTCTCAGTAGATGATTATGTTGTTGTTCAGGGAAAGACAGGGATTGGATCGTACGTAGTCTGGAATTGCAGGGTTCAAACACTTGATGTGAGTTTGGGCGTACCAAAATTGCGCTGCTGCTACTCTGAGCGCTACGGGACATCGGTCGAGTGCTGATAGCTGCTCCAGGGTGGCCCTATAACAGTTCGATTGAGGTAAGCTTTTCGCATTCTCGCCTATAGCCAAAGTTACCTAATGCTTATTATTATGTTCAGGTATTCCGAGTTCGACGACCTACGACAACGCCTCATAGTATCATTTCCGCATGCCAAAAACGCACTTCCTCCCTTACCTCCTAAGAGTGTAATCTGTATGTGTCGCGCAAGCTGCATAAGAGAGTACACCAGCTCACAGATCCCTTTAGTCAAGTTTCGTCCTAAATTTCTTGAATCGCGTCGTGCTGGTTTGGAATATTTTCTGAAGTGAGTTGCGCCATCGGTGGCAGAATTGTGCACGGGTGCGAAGAACTGACATTGTGGTTCAAAGCTGCGTTCTACTGAACCCTGAATTTTCTAGCTCTCCGATTGTCAAGGATTTCCTTTTTGGACGGACGTGCTAAGGGGATCCTGCTCTTTGCCCTTAACATAAACAACCGCCATTCTACTACAATTACGACGTCAACGAATATGAATATACCTATTCACCCCTGGTTTCATGTCCTCGAGAAAGGAGGCAGATATTCTCTTACATATATATGTTGCATCCAACACCATGTGCTGACCCAAACAAACCTCTGGGAAGATTTTAGCGACCATCGCAATTAGTCATGTTTGGCCATATTTGGACATAGTTAATATCACAGACTCCGTTGGGGATGCACTGTGATAGATACTTGGCAATGGCTTGTATCGCTTCGATACAGTCAGTGTTGACCCATCACTTTGCAGAAAAGTTTCTACGGGACTAGGGGCTCATGCGATGCGTCTCCGACATTCGGGGTGGCCATCCGAGTAATGTGTTAACGATTCGCTTCCGCCCCGAAGCCTATACCTTCGGGGTGCATGCGTTCTACGTGCTTCCCCTTACTCATGATCTGGAACCATTGAGGCCCGGAGCCTGTTTAATTATATTCAGCCGCACATCACTTATAGTATCGAAGTAGCATGACGTGTGAGCCTCATCCTGAGTCGTCGTCCCTCACACATCCTCATAGCTAGCGCAGCTAGCTTTTCTCATCGGCCGCAATGACCACTGATGTGTGTGCTGTCTCGCTATCATGCGCCTTTACCTTTTGCATGTGCTTCGAGTACTTCTTGCCCGCAATGAGCCACCACAGTAGCTCGAGAAACAAGAATCCACCGACACATACACATGTATAGTTCATGTTCGATACTATTCCAGCTAACTGTCAGCCACCGGGTCTTATCTTTTGCAGGCCGCTGGAGATGGCCTTCTCCATAGCAGCTGGGTCATCCACTTACCGGTCACAGGCATTTCATAAGGGAACGAAAAGAACACTATGGCAAATATCAACCAGGCCACCGTGATGATATTGACCGTCATCCCCATGGCAAAGCTCAAGGCAAAGGGGCCGTGGTGCATGGTTTGCCGACGGAGCAGCACGTTGGTCAAGATCGGCACAAGATAAGCAAAGTTGTTGATCGTCCTGCGTTGCGATAATGTCAGAACCGGCCCCGGAGCTTCCAAATTCGATTTCAGGAATGAATGAAGGTTACATACACTGCAGAACTCATCATTGAGTTGAAGGCCGTGCTAGAGCCCAGATAAATGCACCCCAGAAGAGCGACGATGATGCCGACAACTAGCTGGGCGTTGACCGGAACCCCATATCGAGGGCTTACTTTCGAGCAGCTGCAGTGGCCGTCAGCATATATTCCTTTCGCTGTTGGGCATTGGCAAGGCTTCTATCAAAGACTCACAATCTCGAGAATGGAAGACCCCCGTCTCTAGCGAACGCCCAGAACATTCGCCCCGTGCCTGTTCAAAGGGAAAGCAGTGTTGACATAAATACCTACTCGGGGGTTTTAAGGGCCAGGAACATACTGAGCTGCGAACCAATCATACACGGACCTACCGCCACCCACAAGAGGAAAACAAGCGCGAAAGCACCTCCTCGGCTTTGGGTTGCTTGGCGAAAGATCTCCGCTAGAGGCAGGCCCGTGGGCGAGTCGGCAAGAGTTGTGTAGTCTTGGACCGAGAACATCAAAGCTAGAAGATAAGACAATCCGGTCACAAAAGCTATGCCAAGAGTGCAAGCTTATCCGGAGTCATAACACCTGTCAGCGAGACTTTATTGGATATAAACTCGGCATTGATAATGGTTACTTACCCAGAGCCAACGGAGCATTCCTTCCAGGCTGCGAGAAGTCAGTTCAGCACAGCCAGCGCCTCCTGGGAAAGGTAAGTACATACGTTTGGCATCTCCTCTGTAATATGCTATTTATGAGAAGTCAGTCAGAAGCTTCTTAGATCGAGCAAGTCTGACAGGGTATGACTCTTACCGTGATCCCATCTAAGCCACCCAGAGAATATAGCGGATTTACCAAGCCGGTAATGAAACAAATGACATTATTCTCCCACCCAGTCTCGTTGATCCAGGTGCGGAAAACGAATTCAGTATCATTATGTTTTGGGGCCGCCGCCGCCACAGTAACGAGGATGGCAAGCCAAGCCAACTGAAGATAGCATACTTTATCGATCGTGAAGCAGAAAGGAAAAAGTCAGTCCTTTCGCAAGACACAGAGGATTAACCACCCCAAAATCTTCACTTACACGAGAACTTGTTGATTGCAGGCATCCACTTATTCCTAAACATGACAATGGCGCACGTAAGAAGATTGAACCCTTGATATGCCACGAACGTCATCCATGGCTGCAGCACGAAATCGGTTTTATATAATCCAACGAGGGCCATGAAGTTGGATGCGTAAACCAGGTTCGTCGAAGCCGTGGTGAAGATCCCTATCAGTGCAGTTAGTACTGGTGATTGTAGGGAAAATAAGGCTTCTGCATACATCCAAAGACGGTGCCCCAGCCGGTTGCGAAGCTCAACACATCGCTATAGCGATGGGGGGCTATCGCTGCAATCCAGTGATACATCCCACCTTCCACCGGATACGCCGAGACGAATTCCGCCAAAGACGTGGCCAAGAAACACTGCAGGATGAAGACCAGGATAAACCCGTAGATTACTATACGATATTCAATGGTTAGCTCATGTTGGTTGGATCTTCCTCTTTTGCTTTTGCTTCCATTTAGCCAGGAAGGGGGAAGCTGCATACATGCGCCAGGTCCTCCCGCATTGATAGAGGTGATCAACCCCAGTCCAAGTCCTATTGAAAAGGAGATTTATTTAGCCAATAGATCAAATTGCACATCTCCCACTCGTCATACCTGTCCAAGAAATGGTACAATTGGCCGCTAATCCAATCAGACTCCATACCGAGAAATGGCGTTTGAGCTCCTGTTTATGTCCTGGAGGAATGTCGAGAAGTTAGCTTGAATGATCGCCATCATCGAGACTCAGTCAGAACTTCCAATCCTCATGCGCAGAGGGGAAAACGCATCCAATCCAGACGTACGTACCCATTTGCGCCAGACGCAGCTCATCTGCATCCTGGACTTGAACGTTGCCGGGCCCATATCCGTCAAATAGTCGCGTCGGTACAGGCACCGAGGCCGTCTTGGAGTCACCCATTTTGACGCGAGGTGAAGAGTTGATGTGCTCAAGATGGATGTAGAAGCCCCCTCAGAAGTTGGAAGGAAGGAGGAGGGGGGAGGGGGGAGGGGGAGGAGGAGGGGGACGAGTGCGTTACTCAAGGGATGTATGCGCGTGAGAGGGCCCTCTAACTACTAAGTATAACCCCATTGCTTTCACCTTATCAACCTTATCAGGATTGATTGGAGGGTCTGCTTATCGGTCGGTGGCAGAGGCACCGGTCATCTGGGAGGAAATCGCCGGTTGGCCGAATGAAAACACCGGAGGATAAATGGGTCTGAAGTCTGCAGGGCAGTGATCTGAAGCAACGGTACGAATCAGAGGGCTTTGGGGGTGAGCTATTTGCCGAGGAGGTATTCGGACTAAGGTTAGGTAGGTAAAGCGTACTCCATAGATGAGACGATAATCGGATTAGATTGAACCGAAATCCTGGACTATACCAGAAAAGGTCGAGTCTCTGCCAAAGATAAACTACCAGTTCTAGGGCTCAACAAGACGATGAAGGAGTGAACCTTTGCAAGTCATTAATATTATACTGTCTATGATCTATATATACTGACACCTGTCCATCACCAGCCCTTGCTTGTCCTCGTGTCCCATTTATTGCAGTCATAAGTTCATCAATCGGTAGGCCAGAGACATTATGGAAGAAGAAGACATGGAAATCGTTGAGCCAGGACTTTTTATACATCCCCGGTTGGTCGGGTCAAGCAGCTGTTTGATTGTGCATATCACGAACAAGCTCGACCGAGGGTTTCGCCTTGTGTATTGTCACCAGAATGGGTTATCGAAGAAGAAGATGATGATGAAGCGTCACAAGAAAAGGGCGTCCTCGAACGGGGTTATTCAAGCAATTGAGGACCGTTTGTTCACCGCTTAGCTTCGATCAATGGCTCTTGTAACCGCCTTTGCTGGGGTCGGCGCTAGGGTTGAGAGGAGCAAGTGTGCCCTCTCCAAACTCGCGATACGCCTGTTCTCTCGCGACGGACTTGTCACGCCGGATGGTTAAGCAGTTGATACCCAAGAAAGTCGTGATTCTGTTGATGACCAGGAATGCCCAGTGCATGTACGCGACGAACGCCACCAAAAGGTAAAGACGTAAGTAGAGTAGCTCGAAAGATGCACTCACCATCGGAAGCCCCAGACGTGGTAGATTAGCCAGGATAGCACCTCCGATGAGTGGTGTCTGCAGCACCGTCCAATACGGGAATGGCTGTCTCAACAAATGAGCAAGAATGATCTTAGTCGTCATGCGTCCAAAGACGAACGAGATGGTCCAGCAATACAGAACCAGTCGGTTCTGAGCTAGCAGAGTCGAATACGGAGAGAAAAGCCAGGCAAGGTTACAACCAGTGAAAACGATCATGGGCACCCATTCCTTGAAGATAGGGGTAATGGGCAGGCCTTGTTTCCGGCGCGCAGCCACAACGTTGAGGACACAGCCAGGAAGGTGGCCAAGGAGAAAAGACCCAAGAAGTATGGGAATCCACAGGTCCTTCATGCAGTTGTTCCCGAAGATTTGCGGGTAGTTCAAGAACTCAACGATCGGCCGGGACCAGATCTGAGGCCCGTAGACACCTGACGCGATCATGATCGCAATCGCGATAAGCAGACCCTCGGTAGGTCCGTTAAAGTAACCGAGGTAAAGGGTGTGCGTATGGTACGTTTCCCAGGTCGAGAAATACATAGCGAGGCACGGAACCAGAGCTGTGTATGCACCTAGTTTCGACGAACCGTAGCCCATCGCCGCCGTCTCAAGCAAACTAGCCAGGGTGCAGTTCAGCGAATCGATGCCATGGCTGCCTAACGTTAGTTCCCTATTGTCTTATCAAAGATAGACATGAATGCCTACTCAAAAAGCTCGCCCAAACCACTAGAGGTGCCGGTTCTGCGCGCTTGTTTCCCATCGACGTTATCCAGAGTGGAGTACCTTGCGCTGGTCAGTGACACTAGAACACCGAGATCAAAGGTGCAGACTCACATCCACATGCCAAAAGCGAAGCTGTAATATAACCAAGAAGGACCCTTCGCACACGACTGTTCAGCTTCGCGGAGATGGTAGATTGTAGGGTGGTGCTCTTACTGGGCCCACAAGATCCGGCATATAGATCTCTATAAGCATCACGTTCCCAACGATGAAAAGGAAACCCAGTAGGGTGACCATATTCGGGGCCAACGAGAGTGGTAAAATCTCAACAAATGCATTCCACTAGTCGGAAGTACTGAGGGTCAGACCAGCGGGCGAAGGCGATTGATGAGGGCAACCTTACGTAGTGCCTAAGTATATAGTTCGAGATAAAGGACTTATCGACGCTCTGATACTTGTAGCTCTTCAGGGGCATCAAGATATCATCGGAAAGCGAGTCTTGGATCGCTACGAGATGCGCAGGACCAATTAGCTCTACACAAGCGCAGGGCTGGGGAAAGCACTGAAGCAGAATTGCATGGACACACCTTGGATCCTTCTGAATATTACGCTCATTCTGGATTGTTATATGTATGACGAAGAATGTCTCGGAAAAACGATTTAGAATAGTCAGATATGGCGCATCGCGCGGTATGCAATTGAAAGGAGGAGAATAGCTCGCGAACAATCACGGATCCTCAATGTACCGATTGAGCCTCTCTACTATTACGTAGTGCTGAACGCCGAAAAAGCAGCCAAGGGCAGTAAAGACGGGGAGAAGATAGTCCTGTCTTGGAGTCTGCTTGAGAGGAGGAATGACTCTGGGCGGAGGAAAAAAAAAAGGAAAAGGAGGGCCTCGGGTTCCAAGTTGGATAATCCCGGCTACAAGAAAGAAGGAAGAGGGAAGAGAGGAACGGGAACGGAATCACGTGTCTGCTACCGTGCTCCGCAAGCTTTCGACGCTGGAAACGCGACATGGTGAGAAATTGAAGTGAACCTCATTTTCTGTGTTTTTGTGTTATTTGTTCTCGACGCCCTTTCTGGGTCCTGCCGCTGGAGGTGCATTTTCTCTCCTGATACCGCGACGAAAATTATCGACCAAGCCGAGCTCACCTCACTCCGCCTTGTTCCTGTTGTTTCCCCGCCGTTGAAGCTCGTCCTACCGATTCAGCCGATAACATCTTCCTCAACTCTGTCGCCCAAGATCGTTCGACAATCGCGCCCGAGGTGAAAGGAAAGTGATATCAGGTACTGGTCTCGTCGCTCTTTGAGCCTGGACATGACGGTGGATGGTCAGTGTGGCGCTCGCGGCGCAGTGCACGACTGAGTATACCCTGCGCCATGCCAGGCGTCGTCGAGCCTCCCTCCGGGGCTCCTAGGCCGGACCTAGGCTTTACTGTCGCGCATCAGAAGGTTGAGCTTGAAATCGACTTTGCGACCAAGAGCCTCAAGGGAAAGACCGAGATCACAATTCACCCGCATCACAAGGATCTTCGCGTATTACGACTGAACTTCCGGCAAGGCGAGCTCAGACGTCTGAATGTCAGTGGGAAGGTACCGACGGTCAAATACGTGGATCAGTATGAGACACTCCAACTATACGGCCCTCACTATCATCAACGTCTTTCGGCCAAGATAGACGGACTGCTCAAGACACCACCAGAGCCCGATTTGCTCGTGTCTGTTCCGAAAAGCGTTCGAATCGATGAACTCGATCCTTTCTCTATCGAGGCCCAGGATCAAATGACCCTACGCGCTACAGGGACAGCCGATGAGGGGGAAGGGCCTTTGAGCTCTAAGGCAGCAGAGACCTCACTTCCGCGGTTCACGGCATTGACATTGTATATCGAATTCGTTACCGACAACATACGAGACGGGCTGCAGTTCGTAGGGGTCGAAAACGGCGACAGACGCTACCCCCATGCCTACACAACAAACTCGCTTGGATACGGAGTCGGTTGCCCGCTTTTCCCGTGTGTAGACGACCCTGCTTCACGTTGCACATGGGAAATATCGATCAAATGTCCATGCACGCTGGGCGATATGTTCGATCGCAAGCTGCGGGATCAGGCGAGTTTGGGCAGTTTCGGCCGGTCGAATGCTCCAGGACCATATATTGCCTCGGATGATGAGGGATTGGATGTAGCGGTTGTTTGTTCCGGCGATCTTACGGACGAGATTATCGACCCGAAGGATTCCAGCAAGAAAACAGTTTCCTTTGCTTGCTACTCTCCTCTCTCGGCACAGCAGGTTGGGTTCGCAATCGGTCCATTTGAGTACGTGAACCTGGCCGATTTCCGCGAAAGTGATCAGGATGAACAGCTTGGTCAAAATGCGATTCCTTTGCATGCGTTCTGTCTCCCCGGTAGGGCGGACGAAGTTCGCAATACATGTTTCCCTATGGCGAAAGCTATAGACTTCTTCTCACTGTCATACGGCTCTTATCCGTTTTCAAGCTACAAGGTCTGCTTCGTAGATGACTTGCCCGAAGGCACCCTGCCAACGGCCTGTCTCTCCATCTGCAGCAGCCACCTATTGTTTCCCGAAGAAGTCATTGATCCAATGTATGATTCGACACGTACTTTGGTTCATGCTCTCGCATCCCAGTGGATCGGCGTCAATATCGTCCCAAAAGAGCCTGCTGATACCTGGGTCACCGTGGGCGTCTCTTGGTATATCACGGACACTTTCATGCGAAAGCTTTGTGGCAACAATGAATATCGCTTTCGTCTGAAACAGATGTCTGATAAAGTCTGCGATCTGGATTATGAACGACCATCAATCCATGATATGGGAAACATCCTACACATAGATCCTTCTGAGATAGACTTCATTGCGCTCAAAGCTCCCCTCGTTTTGTTCATTCTCGACCGGCGGCTTACGAAGGCAAGCGGAAAAGCAACAATGTCTCGGATCATATCTCGGCTATTCTTGAACTCCAGAATGGGCGACATACCAAATGGAGCCGTCACCAGTTCACTTTTCCAGAAGACTTGTGAACGACTTGGTCACGCAAAGCTGGATGCGTTCTTTCAGCAGTGGGTATATGGCGCTGGGTGTCCGCGCTTCCAGGCTACGCAACGATTCAACAAGAAGAAACTTGTTGTCGAAATGATGATAAGACAAGTTCAAGCAGACCCATCAAGTACACGTGATCTCGACAAAAACGCGTTTATGCGTGACGTCAAAGAAGAGATACGCAATGTCTATGCCGGAGTTGTCCAGCCTGTTTTTACCGGTTCTATGACGATAAGAATTCATGAAGCTGACGGTACGCCCTACGAACACATTGTTGAGATCAAAGAAGGAGTCACCAAGTTTGACATTCCCTACAACACGAAGTACAAGCGGCTGAAGAGGAACAAGAGGCAGAAGGAGCGTGCAGCTGCTGCATCGGGTGGTGACCCTAGCGCTGAAGCACAGGAGGACGTCCTGCTATATTGTCTGGGCGACGTATTACAGAGCGAAGAAGAAATCCAAGAATGGAGGCTTGCCGATTGGAGCAAAGAGGACGAAGAGAGAATGGGACAGGAATCTTATGAGTGGATTCGCATGGACGCAGACTTTGAATGGGTTTGCAAGTTATCACTGGCAATGCCAGGATACATGTATCTCTCACAACTCCAACAGGATCGAGATGTCATTGCGCAATTGGAGGTCAGCTCGTCCCATACTTATTACACATATGCACATGCTGACATTTTACTAGTCGTTGCAATACATGGCGGTTCAGCGCGAGCACCCGCTGATCTCGTCCATATTTGTACGAACTCTTATGGACCGAAGGTACTTTTACGGCATCCGTGTGGCTGCGGCTCAAGCCCTAGTCAAGCATGCCAAGGAAGAAATCAACTGGCTTGGGTTGTTCCACCTTGAGAGAGCTTTTCAAGAACTTTTCTGTCTCCCGGGGTCTCCGATGACTCGCTCGAACGACTTCGCCGATAGAGCTGCATATGTACTCCAGCTAGTCATTCCAGAAGCTATATCCAAAGTACGCGACAACAATGGAAAGACGCCAATGAGGGTGAAGCGCTTCTTGTATGACAAGTTGAAGTTCAATGATAACTCTAATAATGAGGTGAGCCTCCTACCCGTAGTCATTCATGTGTATATGCTCATGGTGTCGCAGTATTCGGACAATTTTTACGTCGCGACATTGATGGAGTCGCTTTGCCACGCGATGCTAGGAAAAGTCGAGTCTCGAATGGACGACCTCGATGATTTCGATATGGATCGTGTGCTTGAGACCCAAGCAGAGGATCAATTAGAGAAAGACGCCATTGCAGAGATCGATAGATACAGAAGAATGGACGAATGGTCCAGTTCTTTCCAGAATATCTATTCTCGCGCCGCATTACGTTGTCAGATGCAACTTTTGAAAGCCAACATATCGAGTCTCGATATGATGCAGTTCTTGCCTTACACACGAGCTGGCACTTATGACCTTCTCCGCCTCGCCGCATTCGAATGTCTTGTCGAACTCGATCTATTCCGGAGCCCCGAACTTCTGCGGTGGTTCATATTCACCATGTCAAGCGATTCTTCCGCTTTGATTAGGCGACGACTCCATGGCTTATTCGGCAAAGCCCTGGCGCCTGTTGCCTTCGGCCGCGATGTGAACCAAGAACAACCCGCTGATGCCGACAACTTAATTATCGAGCAAGAATCCTCAACTGAAGTCCGCCAAGCAGATCTTGCACGGAGACAGACCGTTACCGGAGCCTTGGGGGCCTTGAAAAACGAAGTATCAGGCGATCAGGTCCTGAAAGAATCGCTCTGGGCTGCATGCAACTCTCCATACATTGGGGTACTGGAACTCTCCGAGTTTACTGATCTCTGTCGAGTCTTATATGACGCTGTCACAACCCGTATGGTTACTCTGAAGTATCCTCGTTACTGGGCTGTGAAGCATCTTGGAAGAGTGAGTCCTACCAGCGCACCAGCACACACCGCGCACAGCGGCTAAGAAGTCCCGCTAACACCACATAGGGTCGATTACACTTCTTCCGGTCGAGCAAAATCCGGACAGCGCTTGCTCCATCGAAAGATTCTACTGCTGCCAAGCGCAAGCGCGAAGACCAGGCGATGGCACCGCCTCCCCCTCGCATTACATTCAAGAGCTCTAAGCTGGGTTCCAGTGCAGCCCCCTTCAGCCCGAAACCGAGCCCGAAACCGAGCTCGAAACCGAGCCCGAAACCGAGCCCGAAACCGAGCCCGAAACCGAGCCCGCAACCGACGCCAAAGTTGCACATTCCAAATTTACCCTCCCCTGCGCCCCAGGCGCCGGCACCGAAGACAGCAACTGCTCCCTCAACACCATCTACGCCCAGTGGTGGGGGGTTCAAACTGAAACTGAAATTCGGCCAGAAGCCGAAATAGTCTTTCCCAAAACAAACTCGATACCATTATTTGCCTAATTCGTTATCTCATTGGGACTTCGGAAAGGGGTCAGGTCAGGAGACGCATGGCGCGGGGTTGCGTGGATCATTGTTATCTTTTTTGACAATTCTATATTCTAGAAGAACCATCACTCTATTCTGGATTATTCTTAAGTGACAGATAGTTCAGCCGCCTATCTGTTGGATTGGGATTCAGGCTTTGCAAAAGAGAATGATGATCAGTATGGCTGTCAAGGATCATCTGCCCCAGCAAATTTCACCCTCACGAGATTCCACCCTCGAGGCCTTCCAAACTTAGTCCGTAATGAAATTCTCGTAGCCAGAGAGTCAGGTACATGAAATGTACTCGATCATACCATGCGAGCAAACCAACCCGTGAACTCCTTATTGCATTTCAAAACAATCCCACAATGAAGGTATAAAAAGACATTTCAATTTCAGTTTCCCGCCGCCTCTGACCTCTCTCATTTGTCGCTTATACGCTCCAGAGCCTAAGTAACGCACGTAAGTTAGTCAATGCGACCACTGGATGACAAGAAGGGATGAGACGAGGATAGAAAGACCCACCTCAAGCATAACAACGGAGTTGCCGCGGATGACCTATGAAACATTCCCAATATCAGCTTTTCTTCTGGTCCTGATCTAGGTCTTGGAGTCAGGATTTCCGAGCTAACATACCACCATGCCGATAGCGACCTTCTCACCACCTTGCTTCTCTTCGAAAGCCTCATCGAGCACAATGTTCATGAATACCTGCCATGCAGCCCGCCGTTAGCGACATCCCTCTCAAAAATACAAGAAGAGGCATTTGAGACTCCGCGTGAGGAAACAAGCATCCAGGGGTCTTTTCTCCGTGCTCTGTGATGCCTCCACCCCATGATGGAATCAATCAAGAATATAAAAACGCACATCGTAGCCGCGCAGGATACCAATGACTTTGCGGTTGCCGTTCAGTTGGCAGAATACCCGCTTCTCCATGTACTAGATAGAGGAAAAGACCTTGTCAGCAAATCACGATTCAGGGATAGATTGGAGCTCGGAGTAACAGATCATACCTTCTTCAATTCCGGCTGGGCTTGAGGCATTTTGGGCTGATTTGATCGGGTGGATCGTCTATTATGTCCCGCTGTCGCGTTGCGGACTTTTGACGTACAGCGAGCGGGCGGCGGAGGAGGAGGAGGGATAAGCTGGCCCGGATTAAGGTTGTTCCCGGGGAAGCTTCCCAACGAAGGAAACCGGGGGCGGCGGAGGTGGAATCAGTGACGCCAGTGCTTGTCGGAGGCCTCTACTGTTGCTATCCTGGACGAGGGAGAGGACTTATACGGTCGGGATCTGTTTACAATGAGCTCAAAGATTGCTAATCGCCGAAAACCTCGCAAAATCGGAGGAGATGACGAAGATAGCGATGGCGGGGAGCAAGGTTCGTTGTTGAAACATGCAAATACTGCTCTAACATTCTAGCAAGGACAGTGGTTCTGACTAGTTCTAGACTCCGGGCCCGTTGTCAAGCGCCCGTCGAATTTCAAAACGAAACAAAAGTCGAAATTGCGTCTCTCCTTCGGACCCGGCGAGACGTCGATGACGGACAACAGCGGCGATGGCGAGAATGAAAGTGAGGTAGTAATGCCAAAGCGACATGGCTTGGGCCGACGGGTTTTGGAAAAGAGCGCCTTTCAGAGGTCATTAACGCCGTCTGGGGCTGGCAATCCTCCTTCCTTGAGGGTTGGACCCGAGCAAGATCGGCCGAGCTATAGTCAGGACTATCTAAAGGAGCTGCGCGAGTCGACCCCCTCGACCCCGAAGGCGACAAGCACCGAGGAAGAGGAGAAGAAGAAGAAGACGATCGACGTGGCTGCCAAGTTTGGAGAAGTGATGAAGGTATCAGCGCCAGCGGCCATTCCCAGTGAAGCGGAGATTAGGGAGAAGAAAGCTCGGAGAGCACGTCTCGCCAAGGAACATGGGAGTCTTTCGACCACGGAAAAGGACTTTATCTCTCTTGACGTTGGTGGCGATGATGATGATGAATGGGATTTACAGGGTCGACGGGAGCAAGCCGAGGATACCAGATTGGTCCGTGACGACGAAGATTTTGCTGAAGGATTTGACGAGTTTGTGGAAGATGGTCGCATCTCCCTTGGAAGGAAAGCAGAGCGCGAACAGCAGCGACGGCAACGCGAGGAGATGCGAGAACTTATCGACGGCGCCGAGGCACTCTCAGAAGAAGACGATTCGGATGTGGAAGAAAAGGCGGCCTACGAAGCTAAGCAAACACGAGCTGCGATGGGCAACAGTCATCGGGACAGTATTGGTCGGCCAAAAACACCACCTAAAGTTACCTCGCTTCCGCGTCTTGCTCATTCCCTTGAGCGACTACGTATGAACCTCGCCGTCCTGGAAAAGTCCAAAGCCCAGATGGTCGATCGCATGGAAGAGTTGCGGAAGGAGAAGGCCGACATAGCTGTCCGCGAGGTGGAGATCCAGGTCCTGATCAAAGAGGCTGGCGATACCTATGAAAAGCTCAAGCAGGAAGCTGAAGCATCGTCAGGTGTCGAAGGCAGTCAATCAGCAGCTGACGACTTTGCAAACTCCCGCGGTTTGGAGGGCCTGGGCGCATCAATCGCACCTTCGACGGCAAGTAACTCGGAACAGGAACCCTGAAGGCGTGACTACTTTATTTGTTTCTTCGTGTCTGAATCTCGCCCATTGTTCTTGCCCTGACAGACCGACAAGGCCCTAGCTGCAACTCCTCTGTTGTCAAGCCTTTGCTCATTATCCTACTGTCCATCACATCATGACCGCATGTTTATCTTTCTGTGATACCCACCCGCATGAAAACTACTCTACGCCTTGTTGACCCGGTCGAACATGGCTCCGCCACTCTTTCTCTCTTGGTTCCATCAACCGTTGCGTAAAACCGAGTGTGTTGAAGAAGAAAGAGAAGAAACTGCCCCGTAGGCCAGCCTATTTGCATCTCGGCTGTGCTTCCACTGATTAAGCAAGATTTAGATGTCAGCGAAGTATTATACCGTTCATTGAATCGCCTATCGACGAGACAGATGGAGAGCTTCCTCACCTCTATCATCATTCTGATGCAACTCCAATTGAATTGTTCCTTGACCTCTTCTTCGTTGCCAACCTCTCAACTTTCACAGCCACGCATGAGATCAACAATGTAGATGGTTAGACTTGAGATTCCCCCTTAACAGCTCGTGTTGACCCTGATCTAATGAGTCCTGGCAGCGTTGGGGGCATATGTTGGCTTTCTTGGGGTGGTCTGGTTCACCTGGCTCCAAGTGACCTTGTTCGATATTCGATTCGCTCGCGACTCGATATTTGAGCGAATCTGTAAAGCTATCCAAATGGCCGTGATGGTGGAATTTGCGTCAGCCGGGACTCGATTTACCACACAGGTGCAAGACGAGAACATCTGGGCATTCCAGTCATTGAGCCTGATACTCGGTGTCAGTCGGCTTCTGCTTTCTATACAATACACTGTCGACGCCGTCTTCCTGAGCAAGCGTATGAGGTCTGCGTCTAAAAGAATTTATTTTATCGCCGCAACCTTATTTATCACGGGTTTCATCTACTTCTGGGTAAGCACTCAAAATACAGAACATGCATCGGCATGAGGATGATTGGGAAACTGACCTGTCACTAGATGTACTTTGCCTTTCGCAGCCGAGGTGTGGACGGCACATATGCCTGGGTTGTTTGGTTCGTTCTGTTCGCCATAGAGATGTGGGTAGTCATGGGGACGTCTTCTGTGAAAGCAGGGATCGGTCTTCAGGACACTCATCTGAACGTAAGGATGGGGCTACTAACCCTGATAATTATTGGTGAGGGCGTCATCGCTATCACAAGGATTGTTAACAAGACAGTCGGACCGGGAGGATGGACCAAGTGGTCGTTTGCCCATATTCTCGGCGTTACGACTAGTGTGGTATGGATCCAGCCATGCTCTTCCCCGTCGAGTCCGAGACATGCTAAGTACTTGGGAATACTTAGTATTTTCTATGGCAAGCGTACTTCGATCTCTCCCCGCGGCGTACCATGGGCAAGTTTTCTCAGCAGATCTGGGCCCAGCTCCACTTTCCGTTCCATGTCGTCCTCATTCTTCTGCTCGAAGGCTCTCAGATCCTTGCCTTGACTCTGGACATCACTCTGAAGCTCAAGTATCTGACTGAGACGATATTATGGACCTGCGAAGAGCCAAGACCCATGGCAGAAGAGGCCATTCATCTGCTGCGCACGACCATTGCCGATATGGAGATCAACTACAGCCGGGGCGCGATCAATGAACAAATCTCGATTTCCCAACTGTTGGATGATCTTCCGTATCAGCCACTGTGCCCATCGGATGGGCCAGATGACTTCCCTGCCACTAGTGACCTTCTCAGTAACCTGGTCGGAAATGTTACAGCGGCTTTGTTCTCCAGCATGGGTATCATGCCCTCCAAGAATGCAGACATTGGATCGATGGGTAGTGATCGGTTACTGCGAATGTACATGGAGCTCCTTAGCTTTGTCTATATCTACTACTTTGCGGTGGCAAGTCTGGCCATGTTCTTCTTTGCTGCATTCGTCTTGTTGACGCGTCGCCATGCCCGCGGTATCTGTGCTGCTATCAGTGTGGCAGTGCGGGTCTGTTTTGGGATATTCTTAGCCGGTCTGATCGGCTTTTCCCGGCACTTTTCGCTCGTTTACTCGTTCATGACATCTCCGGCTATTCTGTATGCCTTCACGCTTATTCTTCTAACTGGCAAGTCGAGATCCCCTCTTTCCGTGCAGTTGATTTACTAAGCCATGTCACAGTGCTCCTAGTTGACCGATTTCTGGACCGTCATGGTGAGCGCATCAAGCCCCAAATGGGATGGAAGCAGTCAATCGAAGCTCTTTGGTAGCCATTTCGGACGATGGAGCTGCAGGAAGGCTTTTGTGACAATCATTTCTACATCATTTCTAAGGATGACTGTGACAAATACAGTTCATCCCCGGCTGTCGCCACTTGTGTTTGCAAAAGTCCATTCCTATTCCATTCTATTGTGGGTCATTGTGGGCAAAGGCCACGGGTAGAGCACAATAGGTGCAGTATTGTAGCAGTAGAACCTGTGTCTCAGGTCGTAGAGATTGCACTCATCTGATAGATGACTCCCAACCCGCTGTAACCTTGTCCCTCATGATCAAAGAACAAGATGACACGCCACTCTCGCAATGGTCGCGACTGCTAGGATGAATGATCTGTTGGCAAACTGGGTAGTCACCCACGGGAAGAGACATGAGGAATCAAATCAGTCTCGTTTGAAGTTCCGCCCCCCCCCAACCTCCCCATCAGTGCTCTGCTTCGTAATTTCTCATATCTCGTAGAAAGATAACTGAGAGTTGGGACAAAGGGGAAGCAAGAAAGTAAGAAGCACGCTATCGATCCGCTTTCCCCCCTTCCCCGGAATCATTGGAAAAGCAACCCGAGCAAGAGGTAACAGTCCGATGGGACGGAGAAAGTCCTCTTCAAGGATGAGTAATGGGGAGAAAACGAAAAAAGAAAAAAAGATAAAAAAAAAGACCACAAAATTAAACATGGAAGTAGCAGGGGTCCCCGGACTTTGGGGTTGGAAATGAAAAAAAAAAGTACGGTAGTGGTTCATTTCCCTGCCATTTCTGTGTTTTTTTGGTCTACATTACATAAAAATTCTTCGAATATGTGGTGAATCTGGTAGGTAGGCTTCCAAGTGGACTGGTAGCTATACCCTACATACAGTCAAGAAGTGACCAATCAAATGTCTTCCTCCAGGCATAACTACTATGTCCTACGAGTAAGTGCACCTGGCGAGGACTATCATAGGTACTATGTACGACTGTAGACTACAACTACCCATGTACAGATACCCTGGCCGTGTCACCATTGGTACCCAACGCCGAAAAATTGCTCAAGGGAGATTGAAACCAAGAAAAGAATCAAGTGGGATAGGCAATGACAACATAACTGTAAGAGAAAAACAAATGACCCTTCGAAGAAAACGAATCGAGAAGAGAGATACTGGACCTGCAACAAGAAACCCCCCTTTCCCGGGGTGGGCTTGTTTCCCGGGGTGGGCTTGTTGGCATGCCCGCGGAATTTTCTCAAGTTCTTCATCTGCAGCACAGGGTTCCTTTACTCGCTTCCGAGGATGGCCCCGGCCTGGGGCCTGGGGTTGGATGATGAATAGATAGATAGATAGATAGATAGATAGATAGATAGATAGATGAAACGTGATCACTAGCTTTATCATGGGTTGATCCCGGGGACAGGGATGGGGGAAGGGGGCCCAGCATGGCCAGGATCAATGATCCTAGAAGCGGAGAGAGAGAGTGAGAATCTATAATTGGTACTAAGTTTAGTGAGTGAGTACTGGGCGAGGCGAGGATTAGGGGATGGACGAAGGAAGGAGCATAACGCCTACCGACAGCCGCCGCGCCGTGGCCCCATCAGCGCCAGCATCAGTGGTCACTAAGCTAATAAATAACAAAGGTAAATGACGGCGGGTATGTAGAGCGGGAGGGAGGGAAGGAAGGTATGCTGAATAGGGCCACCTACAGGTAAGCAGGCAGGCAGGCAAGCCAATTCAAGCCACAGACAGACGGGCATCCAGACCGTTCCTTCGCATCGCGAACGGGGGACGCTGAGAAAGAATCGATAGGCCGAGCGATAGGTCTACAGCATCTCATCTGGACCTCTGGGGGGGGGCAGTCTAGTCTTTCGTGCGTGATCTGTCTATCTGTCTGTCAACCCACCGGGTCGCAAGCTCCGACTGTGTGTATCACCGTTGAATTGTTGCTGATTGGGTCGGGAAAGGCAGGGACGTTTGAGGGCGGGTTGGATGGAGGGATATATGCTACATCCTGGCTGAATTTGGTTCGGATCACGGGAGTTCATACGCGAAAGAAGGAGCCCCTTCTTCGAGAGAGCTCTGGTTTTTTAGTACCCCGGGTTTGGACCACTCTTTCCCCGTCCCTTCCCCTGTCACTGGCCATGGGCTGGCGATCAAGATCGGAATTGACCTGCAGATGCAGGAACGTTTCGTCGTCCGTTGTGGAGTGGAGGGAGGCTTGGGGGAGCAAGAGGGAAGCTAGAGCTGGCCAGTCGACAAGCGATCAGAAAGTAGTAGAAGAAGCAAAAAATTTTGGATCAATAGAGATCTATTCACAACACAAAGAGAGGGAGACCAGGTATGCTGGCAGATCTACCGGGGAATTGTGGTGAATTCTCCGATCAAACGTCGCGGTTGATGAAGTAAGGGAAGCGGACAAAGCCCTATATGTAAGTATCCGAACTGGTTGCCAGCACAGCCAAGCCAACCACACCCAACCACAGATGAATCCCAGGTTAATGACAGTGGAGTCTCATCCGGGGTCCCAGAAAGAAAATGCCCTTGACAGTTGGAAAATCCTGATTCAGATCTGACCAATCGACTATCGATCCTTGCCAGTCCTGTTCTTCGTCGCCGAACGCCACGAGATGATCTTCTATTCGGCTTATGACCCTCCTTCCAGATGAGTTCCATGGTTGAGCCGTCCGTGTGGGAGCTTGATATGATGAAGAGCTGGAATGAGAGCTTGGTCGTCGAGGCTTTAGGCCCTTTCGGTCGGATTCCACGCCTTTTCGGCAAGCCATTCAAGGGGACATGCTTCAGTCCTCAATAACTAGGCCGGGGAAGCGGAGAGAGGGGACAAGAAAGATTTCGTTCTGTACAGGACAAGGAAGGTGGCTCCGGAAGTGTGGAGGGACCTCAATACTCATATCGCAGCATCACGACTGTCAGGGATATGGAATTAGAGAAGGACTTAAGGGGCACATCGCTTCTGCTCTTCCTCGATGAGCTTAAAGACTGCCCCGGAGATTTCTCGAGAGCTACTATCTTTTTTCTTCAAGTGTCAACGTTCGCGTGTTGGATTAGAGACAGTGTCTTGAGCTGAACGCATTGTATATTGTGACGACCCCATTGCGTCCGCTGTGCTGGGGCCATAATACTTGCCAAAGAGCGTTGACAGTGGACTGAGACATTGTTCGCTGTTGGACCGAGTGGCGGAAAGTGACCAAGTCTTGGATACCGGGCTGTTCCTTGTCCCTTCCATTATCATTCACGCTCACTGCCATCTTTCTCCGTGCGTTTTTGTTTCTTTCGACCGAAACACAGCAGGGGCTAGCCTTTCGATTGGGACTCGCTGAGGGTAAAGGCATTGCAACTGAATTTCGCCTCCGAGTGCGACAGACCAATCGCCTGGTCTATGTTCTGAGTAAGTTGACCGCAACTCCTCAACAACAAGTGAAACCTTACCATATGGAGTTCGATGTGCTGAGTGACTGCATCGCTGCCTGCAGGTGCCCTGACTCGCCGGACAACGCGCATGATACGACATCTAAGTCCAATTCTCGCTATTCCAGGAGAACATACGAGCAGTCAAAGACTGGAGCGGTGAACTGAGCAAGGAAGTGGAGCGTGGCATCTTAAAAAACGCCGCCTATCTTTCCTCGAGAAGCTCGATAGCTAGGAAGCAAGTCACCTGGCAAGCACCTTCATTTAATGTCACGCTCTGGCAAATCTTGCTGAAGGTAGGTTGAATACACTCCTGTGTTTTGTCAGATATTCTGCGAGTTGAGTCTGATACTGTTGCCTGATCAGCCCTGTTGTCGGAGTCGCAGCGTCCAATGAAGGTTGACCAGCGTTGTTCGAAAATCATCGAAATGACAAACACCTATATGATGATCTCAGACTCGATCAAAGAGAGAGAGATCTCCTACTGGTCTATCTTTCCTTCTACACTCGATTCGGCCAAGCGTGAAGAGCCATCTTTTCACGGTCTTCCTCTTCCGACATTAGCGGAAGCCTGTTGCTCGTACATGCCTGCCAAACGGAGTCCCTTGCTAACGGACTGCAATCAGCTTGAACAGCTTGGGGTTGTCTCAGAGCCGCTGCAGAAGGCACCTGTGGCTTGTTCTCCGGCTGTATGCCTGGACGATGCTTCTAGCGCTGCTAGTCCTCCGAACATCAAATTCGACACGAGCACCGTGGCCAACGAGCCGTTCTTGATTCCACACAGAGCTTTAAGCTCGAAGGAGGACCTGGTTGCGTTTGGCGTTAGGGATAGTGAGTGCCTGCCCGCCGATCACCTCATTAGTGTCGCGCATCAAGAGCCTGGAATAGCCACCAGCAACAACGATGCTGAAGTCCCACTGCCGAAAGTCGAAGTACCATGGGATTATAGCTCCGTTGTGACATTCAATGATAGCTTTAGAAACGCAGAGGAGACGAAAGATACCACCAGTGCTCTCACCTGGTCCATACCTGAAGTTTATCGAGTGGGATGTGCAACGCATTCGAGGGATATCAGCCACGATGAACTGGCATATCCGGCAGCTTGTGTGTCCAGCGCAACAGCCCATTTATGCAATGATGACCTGAGTGGTACCTTCGACCAGCTGATTTCAATGCCGGATCACTCTCCAGATGACAGTTTTCAGTCCAGCCATGACGGGTGGTCGGACATTCCAAGTCCATTAGCTGGAGTCTGTCCTGGCAAAACAGGCTATCCTGACATACTTCCGGTCCCGGAGAGACAAATGACAAGTCAGGCACCAACCTACTATCAGCCTCTTCCGACATACTCTTATCAACACCAGGACTCGTCTACCTTTGCTCCTTCACATCATCCGCCCTCCCCTCCATTCCAGCCGCAGTTACCCCCAGCCAACGGACATGTAGCGATTGGGATAGGAGGCGCACTCAGAGAATCCACGACGCGCGGATCCGATGCCAAGAACAAGCTCTTGATCAAGTACAAGCAGCAAGGCTTTTCGTACAAGACCATCAAGGAGGTTTGCAACTTCGCCGAGGCCGAATCCACCCTTCGTGGCAGATATCGGACTTTGACCAAACCCAAGCACTCCCGAGTGAGAAAGCCGCAATGGCAAGATAGAGATGTAAAGTCCATTGATCCCAACCCCCCTCCCTATTGTTGGTTGCGTGATTCAACTGTGAGCATAATCCCATATATTGACCTTGAGTTTCTTACGTCCGTTCCTGTTGCAGATTCAACTTCTTTGTGAAGCGGTGACTCGGTTGGGACGCGGCCGACAGGTGTCGTCGCAGTGCCCGTACCTCTTCGATTACCAGTCTCGAAATCCCGCCCTCGCTCAGCCGCCAAAGGTATCCTGGAAACAGGTGGCGCTCTATATATATGAGAACGGAGGCTCATACCTCTTTGGGAATGCGACGTGCAAGAAGAAATGGTGTGAGGTGCATGATGTGAAGTGTTGAGTGAGAATAGAAGAAAGGAAGGTTGCCGTTGCCTGGCGGAAGATGATAACGTTAGATGGCCCGGCTGACTGACTGACCGGCTGGTTTATTGACATTGCCGGTTCGCTCTCTCCCGCCAGGAACATGGGTATTGGGTAAGTTATTTCTCTGTCTTTCAGTGTGTCTGTTCGCCTTGCTCTGATTGACAGGATTGAAATAGAAGAGGGGGAGGGGTCTCAAGTGTAGAACTACGATGTAGAAATCGCTTGTGTGGGCGGTAGGGGGCCATCTATACAGCCAATTTAGCAGTCAATCTACTCTTATATACTACAGTCCCTTTCCGAAAATAAACTAATGGTATTGTATCTCTATCACGTAAAAGTAGGTATGACACAAAGTTTACTCCGTAGATATGTGCAGATTCACTGATGCATATGTGACTCATCTAACCAAGCTAGCATAATGCTTCGCAGCGAGACGCCTTATAGCTGCGAAACCTCCGGCAGATTCAACTGCGGAAAGCCAATCGTCGAAAGCACGTTGCTCAATGACTGCGGATTGCGGCGCAACTCGGTCCATTCGGCCTCGGCCTTGACCATGAGGGTTCCGGCCAGGATGGTGCCGTTCAGGGCGACCACTCCAGCCTCGGCGACATCTGCACTGGCGCCAGGTTCAACTGGGACGTGTGCGCTTTCCCTTCTCCGGGGACAGATGATCATCGAGGACTCGGTCATGGCGAGATTATAGCTGACGGCGGCGGGGCCGGTCGTCTCTTGGACGCGGCGATTGCTGTTGCTGCTGTTTGTGGCAGCTGCTGCAGCTGCAGCTACCGCAGCCCTGTACAGAGAAAGATATGTTGCGAAGAGGGTCTCGCTCGAGGGGTTTGGCGGCAAGGGGAGCGCGAAGTGGGCAAAGGGAACTCGATCCGACCGCCGATAGCCACCAGACCCGCCGGTGGCTGCCGGTTGCGCGGTGGCGGCGACAATATCTATCAGAGGCCGCCAGTCGTCCGAGTGCTCCTGTTGTTGCTCCTGCTGGGCCATCGCTTCCACGGGAAGGAACTGCAGGTGCCTGTGCGGTTGACTCGCGCCACTCTCGTCGCCCGAGTTAAAGAAGGCGAACAGCTTCCTGCCGCGCGCGGAGGACGGAGCCTCTGCTTCGGCCCATGCTTCGACACAGGCGTAGGCGGCTGCGAGGTCTTCCTTCTCCAGAAGATCCGTCTGGGCTTTCCAGGCTTTAGTGGCGATGATGAAGTGGTTGGGAATCACGGGAAATTTGTTGAGGACCAAGAAATGGGTCGGGTTTTCGCGGGGGATCTGAGCTATTAGAAGCTCCGGTGAGGGGTTTTCGAAGGGATCGAACTTCGGTCCGCTAGGGTTGGCGTTTTCGTTCTTCGGGGTACTCGTTGGCTTCTTTGCGAGAGCCGGACAGTAACGAAGTTGATACTGGGGCAAGATTGGGTGAAGGCGTCAGCAAAGCTTGCGCGTAGCCCAGGGATTGATGGCACAAGGACATGATTTACCGGAACCCCCGAAGCATGGAGTGTCACGAGCTGGGTTGGAGAAAAGAGGAGATGGCCAGCATCTTTGGCGGTTGTGAATCGTCGGCTGACCAGAGCCGGAAGACTCTCCGAAAGACCTAGTTGCATAATGTCGAATGTGTGGTGTCGGATGCTGTGTTGCAGCTGCTGCAGTCCTGGCGGAGTGCGGAGTTGGAGAATGGCAATGACGACTTCCTCCAGCGCGGCGGGATGAGGCAAGAATGCGGGGCAGGAACGGCTAGCCGAAAGGAGATGTTTGGATGCAGGCACGGAAATTCAGATTGCGTCCGGTAATACAATTATCTACAAGCATGATGCATTGATATAGAACAGAAAAGACTATAATCTGCTTTCAGAGACTGTCATTTCCATCTACCATGTGGTTGCAAACCTAATTTACCTCCAGCATATCTAGCAATCTCCAATCCACAAAAACCGACCACGTGCTCATATTTCGAAGTATGATAAAAACACAGGAAAGACAACTCATAAATCACGAGCGCCATAGCTTGAGTTGCATGTGGAGAATGAACAGAGTCTACAGATGTCTAGGCATATTAAACACATTTTATGCAGTGTGGTTATGTGTCGTGGTGAGCACTAGCCACAATGTATAGAAAGTGCGGAGAGCACGATCTCGCTGGATAATTCTTGGGCGCTCTTGTACATGACAGCTCAATCAATGACAAGGTTGCTATTTACACAAACTCTCGAAGCCATACGGAAGACAGTTCTCCATCACTATATTTCTGTTTAGAGCACTAGATAAAACTGAAGCCCTAACCAGTTAATGGTCCAGCACATATACAGTGACGTCACTTGCATCTCCCCTTTTGGCACACCTCGTAAGTATTCCCATGCTTCAAATGCTTCAACAATATGTCATGTCCCGACTCTATCATCATCAACTCACATGATGCTGTGATATCTCACCCATCGTAGAGTCCAGACTACCTCGAATACTTCCTGAACATGGTCTTGAGCTGTTCTCGTAACCTATAATATCCTATGCTTTAAACCTCAGCAACGGCCCCCCATCAGTCACTGTATCAACCACAAATCTTCGTGTTAATATGTCCAAGAATCCAGAAACAGGATGCAGAAGGAACCTGAACGCAGACAAGCCTCTAGCAATGGATCAAGTCATGTACATACTGTGCGTCGTATGTAACAAGGAATGATCACCTTATGATCTACGATAGGAACTTCACACACATATTGTGTATAGTACATTACATACATTACATACATTACATACAGTACGTACAGTGGGCAATGCAGGTCCAATCCGGCGCGGCCGAACCAAGAATTTGGAATTGGCTCAGCCAGCCTCTTCCCACCCCGTCGACTGCACTTAACCCCAACAAGTATGGCTCGTGCATCCCTGCTCCATTTTCCCTATCGGCGCGGCCGGGGCGTTCCCACTTGCCAGTCATTTATTCTTCCCATCCCAGAGCACGTTTACCGGGGATTAAGCCTAACCCCCCGGGTGCCCGCCCTCTCCCGCGTCTGGCTGTTGATACCTACCTAGTAGTCAGTTAGCTCCTCCTTTGGCCATGTGTCACTCACACTAGACTCGGAATTTCTTACACTTGGAACTGTGGAGAGTCGACCGGTGTCGCTGATCGCGATCTTGGTGATAAGTGGGACCCCACGAACTCCATCATGTTTTCATCACCATAATTAGGTAACCAGATGATCCCCGAGGATCTGCTTCGATCATCCAAGGAGTGCAGTAGTGAGTGGACATACTTTACTCTTTCGTGTGCTCATGTACAGGACTTGCAGGTATCTGCAACCTGCAGCAGCAGCAGTAGCAGCAGCCAATCAGTTAAAAATTGGCAAGGCATAAAATGAATGTATGGTTCGGCATCTGCCGTTGCATAGAGCAAAGCACTTAAGAAGTCCTTTGCAGTCTCAAATTGGGCGGTTGTGGCAGGGGTGCGGTGAGTTCAGCCACGTCTTCAGCAACCGGGGTGACGTGGTGTCAATCAATCAGTCAGTCAGGAGCATTGTTTGTGTGTGGATGAGGCTCTTTGTATGACTTTGAATGCTAATGTATCATTGTTCTGAGCCCGCTGCCCCTCCCTCGGCTTCGTTTTGAGAAACAATGCTTTGACCCGCGAGTATAGCCTTCAATGGAGACTTCCAAAACTGATCACGAGATAAAGAGGGTCTGGACAGTTCTGCTTCAGTGGGACGGATTTTCGGCCGTAGTTGAGGTTTGTTCTCCTGTTGAATTATTCCACTAGTTTCCCGTACGGGTTCATCATCTGATGCCTAGTACAGCACAATCATGATGGTTTAGTGCCGCTCAGGACTACTAAAGTATGGCAAAGATGGCGCGAAAGTCCAACTCTCTTGCCCAAGCGAACCATGATTACGGAATCAAGCCTTTACTTTGTCAACACCATGCACGATCAATCCAAACCACACACAACAAGGAACCTGGCCCCCGTCCTTGTTGCAATCCACGGAGATGATGCAGATTTGTTGATCCTTGTTCACCAAGCCGTCCCCATCATCCTACCAGAAAGGGGGAGGGGGGGTCCAAGGAAGGTAATTATTTTCGGGATCCCGATCGTTGAGTGTTATCAAGTGTACGGTACGAGATATAATGCTGATTGATTTGTTCTTCTGCATCGCTTCCCTCAATCTCCCATTCGCCGGACGGACATTCTGCTGTGACCCTCCTCGTAAACTTGATTGGCCTCTCCTCCTCCCCAGTCTAAAAGGCCTCGTGGCATTGACAGCTGCGTGGCTTGAAACGGATGGGAGAGGGCCACCCAACCAGTCGGTCATGATTTCCTACTAGCATCGGAATGGGGCCAAAGGCTTTTGCAGCAGACAAGAAGGGGAAACTCGGCCCCGGGGAAATAGGACCGAGCAAAACTCAACGCGAGGGATGAATTTCTTTCGGCCGGTGGGTGCCATAGGTTAAGTACTCCATACTCCATAGTGTACCTGACATCGGTTCATACTTTGTTCAACGAGCCGAGCAGTTTAAGGGTCGTAAGTTACTTACAGTACTAGTCGCTCACGCGCTGGGTCCCATAATTTCTAGAATTACTGAGTCAAACACATCAGTGCCCACAGATCCATTGTGGCAAAAACGGACAAATCCACCCTGCTACACTCCAGTCTTCACCCCCAGACCCCAGACTTCTTTTGTCTCTCTCCTGATCTTCCACCCCCGATGCTGGTACATGTAGTACCCACCAGGATAAGAATCCTGATAACTTTGTCCTTACCTCACGGAGTAAAGTTTTGATGGAACATGATTCGCTTGTGTCCAGTCGATTCCTACCTATACCTTTGTCTCTCCATGCTTGGGAGGTACAGTATACTATTGCTTTTTATTTCTCCTCTCTAGTCGAGGAGAATGATATGAAAGATGATCATGCATGATGTCATGAACACATATAGAAGATTGCGTGTGGTATACCATAATAAAAAAACGAGTCCTCAGGACAAGCTCCAATTGTCCCATCCATCACATGGTTGACGGTCTAGTCTACTCGGTACCTAGGGCCCAGTGGTAGTCTTCACTGGGCATCCATTATTGACATCCCGGCCCTAGCGCCAAACCACTGTTCGACGGTGCAGTGGGCGCCTACCAAAAAAAGACCTACGCCTACGGACCTTCGGGACCGAGACTCAAGTCCCTGAATCTAGACTAGGTGATGACCAACATACCCATATCACAAAGATCATCCCGCCAATCTTCCCTTCGCGACCCGCGAAAGTTCGCTACTACATACTAGTTAGTAGGTAAATTCAGAATCATACCCTTCTCAGGGTCTTCGCCAAGGAGCGAGCACACGCCCAGTACGATTATGAGGTAGGAGTCGTCCTCGCTTCGAGGTTCACCCATTGTCCACCATCTGTTATCGAACCATCACCAAGGCGACTTAGTTAGCTAAGTTAACGTCAACTATCTTGGCTCTCAAGCCAAAACAAGAACAAGCTAAGGCACTGATTGATACCAGATTTGGGGGAATGATTCTGAATCCCGCGCTCTTTTTAGTCTTCTAAATTAGGGTTAGCGCGTCGAGCCTCGGGGATGCCGAACAACAAAACCCAGAGATATGGACGAACGTATTTCTGACGTCCACCATAGGGAAGAGGGGGTGGAGGGGGGACCCGGACCGCAGATCCTTCATGCTCTGCCTTTTCTTGTTATCACGATCACGACGAATAGACTAACTAATCACTACCTCTCTTGCCGGGAGTTCAGAATTTGTTGAGTTTAGTACTAGTTTCCGGGAGTTTCAACTCCAAAGCTCCCAGCAGTTCAAGCGGGTAGAGAGAGGGGAAGACAGGATGGTGTGGGTCCGGGTTCCACAGGGCAGGATTTCTTAGTACAATACCTCCGGGTGACACCGCTGGCCTCATGGTGTAAAATACATGCCGCCACTAAGGTTAACTAAGAGACAAAACAGACTAGAGAGGGTCCAGCCAAGTGGTGTGGCAGTGTGGCAGTGGTGGCATCTGCTTTCTCTCAGTAACTCAACTTAGCCTCGCTCTCTCGCTCTTCCTTTCTCCGAGAATCTCTCCTCTCGCGAGATCTCGGCTATCCACAATCGGAGTTCGCCAGACTCGTGGTCTGTAGACTAAACTACACTATACACAAGTCTTAGACGCAAAGGAGAAAATGGGTCCCTGTCCCACGCTCCCAGCGGTCTAGCCCGCCACATGGTTCCTGTGCTTTGTCGAGTACACTGCTCGACTTAACTGAATCTAGAGCCGTAGCATTAGCACCACCTCATCACTTCTGGTTTCCCATCTCTTCTTCCCTTATCGCAACAACCAAGCCACACAAAGGCACACGGCGAACCGCACCAGAGCTTGGCGATGGTGTACTGTACAGTCCATACGGTAACGTTGATACATTGATGCCCGGTATTAGACAATACATGGTACCATGCATACGCTGCATCATGCGTCTAGTTCGCATGCATGACCTTGTGCTTGCATAGCTCCTGCTCCTCTCCTCTGAAAACTCCCACACCAGAAGGGATTGGATCTCCATAGTATATACAGTACATATGGTATTTACAGTATTGTGTAGTTCTTCTGCAAAGAGTTAGTTGGTGGGTAGGGGCTGGAAATGTCACTCCGAACCCTAACCATGGTTCGAGTCGATTCTCGCATCAGATCAGAGGGTCGTATCCATGGAACTATGCCCTACATAGGGATACAAAGTACTGGACATCAATAAAGTGATACTGGACCTGTGATTCCACAGAAAGGTTGCACTTCGCTCCACTGGACACAATGCACTTACAGTTATCCATGCACTATACGGACATTGTGCGGAGCATACACACCTTGATGTAGAAAAGGGAAATCGCGTGAAGGCCGGGGAAGATGTGCAGTACACCAACTAACGATTGTGATACACCAACCTCGTATCTTGGGACTCGAAACCCTCGAAAACAATATGGGGCGAGACAGATAGACGGCAGGTATCGCCATTACCAGATGAATGATCCAAAGGGGAGGGTTCGGTACCTCGTAGTCACTGACACCATCTAGATTTCCGGTGCGAGCGCATCGGGCTCAGTCTGGAGGATGCAGCCCAGAGCCAAGTGTTCGTACCTGTATTAGCGCGTGGACTATGAGCTCCGCCGGAGGCTGTGGGGGGAGGGGCGATGATGGGCTTTGGTCGGGAGTCGAAGCGAAGCTTGAGCTTTGATCGTTGTCTGTCCTTGCCACCGAAGAAAGCATTGGACATTGGCGCTTCTAGAGGACATTTAGCCCTAAACCCCGAGTGGAATGGCCTTGCGCGGCTTCTGCGATGATGATGGTCTGGTGTCCTACTTTGAGGGAGTCGAATCGGCATACCAGGGCCTATGGGAGAAGCGCGACCGCACACTCAATGGAGAATTCCATGATGTAGTTCATAGCTAATTAAGCCCAATTCCCAGGTTGTACTGTGCACCTCGAAGAGTGAGACACTCTTTCTGCAAAGGGCGAGCGAGCAAGGGGAGGCTAATCACGGTTCCTACAATGATCAGCATTGCATCCCATCTGGAAAGTATGTCGTCACCTCGCTTTTGCACAAGGAAAGCCTGGGTATATCCAGCACAGTACCACGATCTACGCAATCCAATCTTGCCCTGCAGAGGGAAATAGAAACGCAATGCACAGAGAATCACACAAGAGACTAACCCGGGGCAAAAGAAGACCGACAAGTGAGGGACGGTTGTCCGTACTCCCCTCCCCAACTTCCTAGTACAGTGGAGACTCTGCTAGCTTTAGAGTAACATGCATCCTCATTGTTGGTTCTCACCTGGAGGAGGGAGGGGACTTTTGTACCACGATAGGAAGAAAATTCAACCTATGGACGGTGCGGTAGCGCCTTTTTTTCGACGGGCCAGGATTTTAGACTTTCTATTTCTTTCCCACTTTTCTTTGCCTGGCTTTCCCAAATGGCTGGATGAGAGGTTATACTGACGGCTTGTCCTGAGCCCTTTCCTCCTTGGAAGCCCTACGAGATGCGATGCGTGGCAACGATTGCATGGCAAGACATGCGCTGGGGTTACACGGACTGCAATGCGGGCAAAGTGATACAGTACTGATAAGTACAGTACAATGACATTATATGGATGCGTGCAACATCGAACTCCCAGTACCGAATTCTCTCCGCTCACTTTTCTTATTGTTGAAAGGAGGAGGCAATATATGACATTTCGAATGCTATACGTAGGGAGAGGTTCAAGGAAAACTTGGTTGATGTCTTGCACAAGAAGAAACAAGAGCATACCTTATCACTTTCCGTAGACTGGATGACCACGGGACACCTTGATTAGCCCGCTTTCTATGTTCGGTAAGATAAACCGCTGCCCGCCGCGGTGGTCGATCTGCCGATTACAGGTTTGCTCAAGCGTGGGGGGGGGGGAGGGGTTTACCTGATTATAAGTCAGGACTCGGTCTGTGCATGATGTGCAGGGCCAATACCTACTCAAGGTACAGTACGGAGTACCTAGTAACTTAACTTAACCTCTGTCACGGCAAGACAAGTCGATAGAGCAATTGATCGATCGGGCCGCACGCAGGCAATTCAAAGCCCGTGGTCACCGACAGGACCCCGCGAGGGCAAATTAGCGACCCAAAAAGAAAAAGAGAAAAAAAAAAGGTCCACATGCATGCCTTGGTTGGTTGGACCGCGCGGAGTCCCAACTTGGAGGGACGATCGTCGGACAAGCTGCAGGAATTCAGGCGATGTCAACGCAAGCCCAGACACACAGTGCGTGTATTGGTACTCCATACAGCTAGGTAGCTACCTCTGTATTCTGGAGACCGACCAACCGTGCAACTACCATCAATTTAAGTCTGAGACATTCGAGATCGAGATCCATCCGAATCATTTTAGGGGCTTTGGAAAGGACACGATATGGACTCATGGAAGCAATGGAAATCCTGCGAGCAAGATACGGTCGATACGGGGCAGCGCGATACCCGCTAGATTAAGGTGGAGAGAGGGTCTCGGAGTCTTGTCTGGGTGACGGAATCTCATGCAGGGGGAGGATCATGTGATATCATCGTTGTTTGGCATCTTACCCAGAAAAGGATGTATAGGCGAGTCCTTTGAGCAACCCTAAAGGAAGGCAACTGAAACTTCTGTAAGAACCGGGCCGGGTACCTTGACTCTAAGTTACCAGGCATCCAATGGAGATAACTGGGGTTGTTCGGACATAAGGTAAGTAATTCCGCCAGGGAAGAGGTGCGGGTGAGACGAAGGGCAGCCATTGAGGAGATTAGCTCATACTGTAGGAAGTGTGCATGCAAAATTGAAGCCCGATCTTCGCCTGGCACTTGACAGGTATAGCACGGATCTTGTCCATGATCCGACGGCGACAACAGCTACCTGAATCAGTCCGTGCTAGACTGCCAATGCCCTCATGAGCAACTGTCTCGAGACTATTTGCCTCTGATCTCTTTTGGGAATGATGTGGTACCAATCAGATTGCCTCATGAGCGAATGCAGGTGGTCCCCTATGATCCCACTAGCTGTCAATCCTAATTACTAACTGACGCATTTTCATATAGAACAATCTAAAATAGATTAACTCAACCCAGTAGTGTATTGCACTAGTAGGCTTAATCAATCCTCCAGAATAGTAATCAGAATGGGAGTTGTGATACGCCAATTGCTCCGCTGGGGAGCCCCCTAACTAGCGGTAGGCTCCGGGCCTTCCGAGCAGGGAACACTATGATCCCGGGGGGCAGCCTTTAGGCTGCCTTAGCAGCAAAGATGGTGGAGCTTCTTTCGCACTCCAATTTATGAGCCTTGAGCCTATGAGTAAGTCTAGTCAGTCAGTGATTAGTAAAAACTGGAGTGATGGTCGGGGAATCGGGGTAGTCCGTTTGGTTCCAAGTTGTTAAGGGGAACGTGGGGCAAGCTTGATCGATGGACATCACGGCCCACTAACACAGCAGACTTTGGTTGAGCAGCTGTCAAAATACCACCCAGAAGTTTATATAGTGGCCCTCTTTTTAATCTATCCCTATCGATAGATCCGAAAACGCAATTAAGCGATCGTCCGTGAGTGAGTGTGCCTCTCCCACCCGCAAATCGATTCAATAATCGAGCCGCGTGAGTGAGACAAATCATCTGCCATGAAAATGCGAAAGTGAGAAAGCTCCAAGTTCTTGCAGTTTGCAATTTGTCTGGCCAAAAGCCCCCGAGTCGCAGAGAGCTTAGCCATCCCATCCGCGCTTCTCAGCGACTAGACCATTGGCATCATGCTTGTCAGAGATACCAAAATTAGCCCATGCACCTAAGAAAGAATTCTCAGCACTGGGACGTTTCACGTCAGTTTCAAGAGCTGCACGCCCGATGTTCTGGAAGCCTTCTTTGCGCGAGCTGACTGGCGATTCGCAGTACTATGTAAATGTCAGGGGTCAGCATCCCAGCGCTTGGATAGATGAAGTTCCGACGGAGTATATCGCGGATGTTGTCAACGCGCCGGGGGCCCCAACACACAGCAAAGAAGCATAACAAAGCCCCCGGGGAAGAACAAGCTGCTAGTCTAGTCTCTGTGAGTCTGTTTCGTTCAATAGTGCTATCTTTAGCCCGGACTTGGTAGCACCAACTAACTAGTAGGAGCTAGCCTTGCGGCGCTCTGGCGCTTGTTTTTTTTTTTTTTTTTTCTTTTTTCTCCTCTCTCTCTCTCTCATATCACCCTACTAATTGGTTGTCGGGTCGAATTCCGCCCATCATTAATAATCCTGGATCCCTGCAGAGTGCCTTTTCTCCCCCTAATTTACCACTATATTGGCAGTCGTATTTGGATACCGTGACCGTAATTGGGGGCTAAAATTCAAAATATACTCCGGGATCGATACCGGTCGCCATGATACCGATGGATATGTCCGGGTCCTTGTCTGCCATAGTGGAACTGGAGATAATTGAGTTTGAGGAATGAGGTTGTATGAGGCACTGTCGAATCGGGTGCCGAATTCGGCGATACTGTGGTTATCGCCAGAGAACATGAGAATAGGCCGTCGCGTGTTTTTTTTTTGTTTCTTGGACATGTCTCAGTTGCAGAATAGCAGTTATTTGGAGTTTGTCCCGGCCAAGTTCTGGAACGGGGTGGAGGAAAGAGGATCCATGCGACACGATAATGTTGGTCACATCGTATGCAAACAGCGACCGATAAGCGTGAGGTTATTTACCAGCTTGAATAGATTTCGTCATCAAGGCATATACAGTACGTTACTTGCGAGTTTCATGCACGAATTGAGAACCTGGGGATGGTACAGCTTCGCATTGTGGCGATCAATGGTATGACAAGCTACCCCTAACATTCTTCAAACAATGGCGACCTAGACTCTGGAGGTTGCATACAGCCTTTGTTGATGAAACAGATGGAAAGCAGGCTCAGCTCAAATGGCCATCTTCCTTTTCCGGATTCGAGATAAATCCCGAGCTAGAGATGTATGCCTGTACCTAGTAGGGAAAGGAATGACCCACGTCAAGGGAATGATGATCTAATCAGGGAGCCGCAGACAGATCATCTCAAACCATAGGCATCTATTTCTAGGTACCAGAGACACCCAGCCCTCTTGGTGAGAACGCATATTGATTCTAATATCAAAACCTCATCATAAATTAACCACGGGGTCAGATTGTCCAAATAAAGAAAGAAAGCTGCTAAGCTCTTTACGTAGCGTGGAAGCGAGCGGTGATGCATATTTGGCCCCCAAAGTCATACCCCTAACTGATGAGGATCATGGGAGGGGAGGGGAGGAGAGGAGAAATCCGTCAGCATGGTACCTCGAAATTGTTTCTTCTCCTCCCCCCTGAAGCTGGATCATTTAAGTTACAATTGCGGTCGCAGGTGCCAATGCCACGTGCTGGGAAATTGCCCGAGTTGGCAGCTGTCATACACACCTACCTCGTGTCGATGTTCACGGACACAGCCGTTGCGGTCCACTCTGAAGTAGCGAGAGAGCTCGGGTCTACGATGGTCGTTTACTAAACTCCTAGCGTAACTAGAAGTCTGTTCAACACGAAGAGAGATTTCCTTCTGTGCGGGAATGGATGCGTGATGATACTCGTACTTCGACGCAGATCAGGAGATGCTCAGGAATAACTTACTTCATCGGATTTACGTTTCAGATCTGCACGCCGCTCGCCTAGTGCAGGAATGACAGATTTGACTGACAGGTGATGCGCGCGGAGTCCGGAGTACAGAGAATGCGACGAGCGAGTTCTGGAATGTTTCAGGTTCGAAATGGCAGAGGGCTCAACGAGGGAATATTGAGTGGTTTCACCGAGTACGGTAGCAGGGTATGATTTCTGCCCCGCAGTACTGTTCCATTTTTGGTTTATTTTTTTTTTCTTACCAGGTGACCTTCAATCCCTGGGCTTCAAGGGACTGTGGTGGACTGGTGGTCAGTACTCAATAGTACGTATTCATTATCTATGAGTGGTATCCTAGCGTGAACAGCATCTAGACTGTTGACCAAGAAGCTTGGCCGTTCCTGGTGGTCACAAAATAATCAAGTCAGAACTTCGGGCAACACCGAGACGAGACTATGGTATGGTGGACTGTATTATTGCATAACAATGTTATTTATTTGATAATTGAAAAGGATAATATGAGTAATAACATAATAAAGTAACGACAAGGATTCTCTTCTCAACAAAGCCGCATGGAAGCGTCGATGATGTTCTAGCGTGCTACTCAGCACCTTCAAAGGATTGGGATGCATGCATGCAGTGAGTGGATGGGGCATTTTGCTGGACCTCTCAGGGCTGCTGTCCGCGGGGCTGGTGAATCTTCCCCCTACGGTTTCAGATTTCCAGGAAAACACCCCTCCGGGGGGAGCGATGGGTCCATTTCGCGATCAAGCGGTGAGAACAGGCCGACTGCGCCTCAAATGAGAATCCCGGAGCCCGTCATGCACGGGGATCTTCCAATGGTAAGGCGGGAAGATCCGCCGACTGACACATCATAGGCTGTTGAAGTGTGGCTCAACCCAGAGTGTGGCGCTAAATCGGTATCAATGGCACGATCTTCACCGCCGACCCTCGCTCGCTTTGATGCTCTCTCGGAGAAGAGCGTCGGCAACACATCCGCTCGGTTTGAATTTTTGATGATGATGATGATGCCGATGCTGCTGCTGCTGGTCATGATGTAGGTACTATGTCTATTGTCTGTGTGCTAATCTGCACGTGCATCCTTGGCAGCAGCTGTTTACTTCGTGCTTTACCTACTCTAGAAAAACTAGTGATACCATCCGGTCGCTGTCGAGGGAAATCCCCCCTTTATCCTGCAGGATGAGTTGATTTTGTTGGATTCCAAGGCTTTGGTAGCTACAAGGGCTGTAATCATCCTTGGTCATTGTTTCTTCTCTTCGGGTCTAGTATGACTGTAGTATTATCAACATAAATCATCATTGAGCACTATTTCCCCTCCAATTTGCATCATAGCGTAGCTGCCCTAGAGTGTATCCTCTCTCTGTGCCGCTTTCCGGACTGACAGTCTGCAGCACTCCTGCTGAGCCACACTAGACCCGCACACCCCGGCAGCCTCAATTTTGACTGCTGAGCATGAGTACGTCTGCCATGATTGCTGCCATGATGTCATTTAGATGATATCACCCCTTGTTTGTTTATTTCTCGAAAATAAAAAAGATATACTTGGCAGAAATACAGTACCAGAGTAGAGGAGATCCCGAGTCTACTATGTATTGCAGTCACAATGCCCGTTCTCCTCAAGAGAGTTCGGTTGGGCCCCGCCAGAAGAATCAAGATGAGCATGTGACCCTTTTGTGACGGGCAAATCCTTAGACTGTCAGACCAGTACACTTACGGAGCTTGTTGCGGCTCTGAGGGTAATTAATGGCGGCAGGTTCGTCGGCGTCCACTTTGGGTCCAAAGTGGTTCAGAGGTCTGTCCCACGTCCCGGAATCCGGAAGTACTGTCACTCACTGACTGGCACTCTGGGATCATTGCAGCCCGGTGATTGGGCCACTCGTCTGCTAATCCAATGACGCTTCATTTCACCATCCTTCGAAGTCGGCCAATTGAGTGGTCAGGATCCGAGATGCACGTTTTCTTTGTGACGGGGTGGAGCTGAAACTAAGATCGTCGACAGGCCCATGAGTTCCAAAGTTTGGCGAATTGTGCTCGGAATTGACGGCCAAGGCCGAGATCCATCTGCCCTAGTGCTTTTCGACTAGCCTCATTCGGGGAACTCTCTGGACTCGCCCTAGTTAGTTAGTTAGTTACCCTACCTTACTAATTTACTAGTGGAGTGAGGATGATCTGAAGTCTGACCCGAGTTGACGGGACGATGTGCCTACTTTGTAACATGGGGCCAGGATTGACATGTCAATCACGGGAAAAGAAAAAGATTCAGACAGATGACTTCAGGACACGGTGTGAGGGAGAATGTTGCCGGTCAATCTTCCCTTTCGGTTTTTGGCTTGGACAATTCTCATGGACATGGACAGGAAACGTCCGACAACATACAATTTACTCGGTACCATTGTAACGAGTATAATGAATGAATGCTATTCTCCCCCAGCCGGGCTCCTCTGATCACGATAAATACTCCAGAGCCGACCAGAGCGCGGAGATGTCAGAGATAGTTTAATCTCAACCAATAGCGCGGTCTCCAGGACCATAGTCTATATTCAAACGGGCCATCGGCATAGCCAAGCTCTTGTGAAGGGATGGTACTATCTGTGCCACCACGGACTTCCCGACAACAAGATGCGGATACGAATGTCAAGCCCGCATCCAAGTCCGGCGACCCCGTGTGTGCCTGCAAAATGGGTCTCACCGACTCACTTTTGAATGTTTCTCTGTCCTCATGCTAGAGTTGATAGTCGAAATGCTTCTGCTAATGCCTAGAAGCCTTTTTCGACCCCCAAGGAAAGAAGGTGTAGGTAATCATGATTGAAACAATAAACACATAAGATCTTCAATTAAGCATAACAGATAAAGTGCATGGATGACGATGGATTTGGAAAATACCTGGTAACCACCACCACCGAGCCCAATGATCTTACATAGTAGGAGGGAGGAGGGGATGAATGTTTTGGACGAGTCGAGTTATCTCTCAATGTTCAAGGTTGGTGGGTCTGATTTCCATTTGGAAATTTTCCCCCTCTCCTTCTCTTTCCTCTTTCTCCTTTTGTCACTTTTTGTGTTTGTGAGTTTGTAACCCCAGAAAATTCTCCCTAAATCCGCTTACGTGATTATGAATCTTTCTTTCCGATCCCCCCCTCCCCCTCCGATTATCAATCGAGATTTCCCGATCCTATCCACCATTTGCTGCCGGGCTGGCCTATCTCGTTCTACTGAGTATAGCAGGGAAGTACTGATCTACACCCCAACAAAAGTAGACTGGAATTATGGTTCATGACAAGCTCGGATCGTGTCGGGAAAGAAGAGAAACAGGGAGCGGGAAGCAGCAATAATTCAAATTGAATTAATCATGGTCCAAAAATCGAAATGACATCTTCTTGGTTGATATGATCGCTAAATGTAGCAAAAAATCATAAATGGTAAAAAAGAAACGAAGATTCAACCCGACGGTGTTCTAGGCAGGCAGTGCAAGAGAGCGAGAGAGAGTAAGAGCAAGAGCAAGAGCGTCACAGCATGCAGGAAGGCAAGCAAGCAGGCTTAGCGGTAAAGCTGGCGTAACGAGAGAGAAAGAAGAAGGAGCCAAAAATACCAGGCTCGGTTCACTGGCTGCCCTGCCCCTGCTTCTTTTTACTGCTGCCCGGCATTCCCCACTCATCCTTCTTGCTTCGATTTACCCCTGTTATTTTTATTTTATTTTTTTTTTTTTATTTTTTTAAATCTTTTGCTTTTAACTTTTCTTTTTCTTTTTCTTTTTCTTTCACATTACTGTACACGGGTTGGTCGGTCTGTTCGGTTTCCTTCCTACCGTACTCCGTACTGTCTGTCTGCCGTACTGCCCTCCTCCACCCTCCACTATCTATCATCATCATCATCATCGACGGTATCATCCACAGTCCACACGCTCACATCCACCCACTGCACCCACACCCACCCCAGTCACTTTCGATGCGCGCTAAGAAATGACTCCCCTGGCCTATTTCGTATACTATGGATGGTCGTGGTTTTTTTTTTATTTTAGCGTGGTTTCTTAGTTCGTGCGCAGTAGTTGGTCAATCCCCCCCCCCGGCCCCCCCCCAAGCCAGTCTTATCCACTATGAGCGCAAATAGTAGCATTCAACTCTCTTGTAGAGCCAGCAATCACATAACATTTAACAATGCTTTTACTCCCTCCTTCCCTCGTCAACTTTCTTCTCCAGTCTATATCATTGTTTTCTTTTTCTCTCTCACCCCTCTCCCCCGATTTATCTTTCGGCCCTCGCCCTCACTTGTCTTGAGTGTCGCTGTCAATTTGTTGACATCGTCCCGGTATAGACATACATCTCTTCCCATCACCAACGAATCTTCCCTCACTTGAACTCGTCGTCACTCCTCACCACCCACCCTGCGAATTGCAGCGAGGTACAAAGAGCGTCTATCGCACATCCTCGTGCATTGTATTCACAGGTTCCGCTCTGTCACATCCAAGGAAACAGCATCAGGAATTGTAGGTTCCCCCGCGCGGCCCGGTCCCAGTACCGTACCTACCCCGAAACTCAATCACCATCCAGTATGAGACCTCAACTGACTCAGTTACCCTGCAGACGCAGTGCTCGCTCTTACTTACTCGACCCTAGTCGTCGGATTCATTGCCTGCATACAGGTTACCACTGCGCATTCCTTTTCGGTCGTGCCTGCACAACATGCAGAGTCAAGATTTCGCCGATTTTGTCCTCTGTCCGGCTCAATTCACCACCGACAACAAGAAGATGCTTGCCCTTGCTCTCAATTCCACCAGACAACGGCAGACTTCCTACGTCCCACAGCTCGCAATGGACTCCACGTTGGTCGACCCGTTCGCCTTCCCAATGGAAGGCATGTGCGACTATGCGCAGACGCACGATTCCTCCGTCGCATTGCAACCACCCTATTATGACACCCCTGCCATGTACTCGGACGCTTTCGCTCCTCTCCCCAAGACCTCCAGCTTCCCTGCAATGCCCGTCACACCTCCCTCTCTTCCTCTTTCCGCCGATCACTTCATTCCTGGTCTCTCTACCGCTTCAGGACCTTCTATCCCGAGTGCCTCATCGTCCGCCATGGGGTCACCCCACTCAGGAACAGCACATTTCATCCAAGAGGAGTGGATCCAGACCACCAACGGTCTGGGACTCGCCGACGCTCTCATGGGCGACTTCTTTCCCAATGAGTATGTCAGCGGCGTGACGGACACGGATGATTTCTATCAGAAGAAGTGGATTGAGAACTGTGTCGGTTCGTGCTTTCCCGTCCACATAGATTTTGTTCCTCTGCTAATCAAATTAATGAACAGATCCTTCCGTAATTCAGCCCAACTCCCAATGTCATCTTTCACCACCCGCCATCTCGTTTCCTGAGTCGTCCGAATTCATGATCGCACAGGACAGCTTCTTCCCCCAATCTCCCAATCCATCTCACTACCAGCTTGAAGAGCCCTATTCCACTACGCAATCCTTTCCCCACCAGCAAGCTGAGTTCTCAGCTGCTTCTCCCGTTTCCACCGTTCCTCGTTCACTCCCCGTCTCCGCATATCAGCGAAGACCATCTGTGGCTTCGGTCCGGTCTCGCCTGTCTCAGCCCAGCCCGGCGTCGAGCAGCCTCGACTCCGATGATGAAACCAAGGAAAAGGGCCGATGCCCTCACCCCGACTGTGGACGAGTGTTCAAGGACCTCAAGGCCCACATGCTTACTCACCAGTCCGAGAGACCTGAGAAATGCCCAATTGCAACTTGCGAGTACCACATCAAGGGGTTCGCACGCAAGTACGACAAGAATCGGCATACACTCACCCATTACAAGGGAACGATGGTGTGCGGATTCTGTCCGGGATCTGGGTCGCCCGCTGAGAAGAGTTTCAACCGGGCGGACGTCTTCAAGCGTCATCTGACTTCAGTGCACGGTGTTGAGCAAACGCCACCCAACTGCCGCAAGCGAACCCCCGTGGCTTCCATCGCCAAGAATGTGTCTGGTCATAGTCAAGAGGCTACTGGCAAGTGTTCTACGTGTTCCATCACCTTCAGCAATGCACAAGACTTCTACGAGCATCTGGATGACTGTGTGCTACGCGTGGTGCAACAAGAAGAGCCTAGCGAAGCCATCAACCAGCAGCGCCTTGCCGAAGTCGACTCGGACGAGGAGGTGAAGAAGACTATGGAGAAACACATGCTACTCGACACGGCTGGTACCGTGGATCGATTCAGCGACGAAAATGACGACGATGACGAAGACTTCTACGAAAGCTCCAACCAGCGGTTGGCTAAGAACTTCCTGAAGGTTCCTCGGGGCAATTCCACCGCTCGCGTTATCCTGGGCAGCGGCAATGCCGTCACTAAACCCTCAGCCAACAACAAGATGCGTGCGACGGCGACCAAGCGGCGGAACAACCGTGACCGGTACCCTCAGTCGTGGGGATGCCCCAGCAGCAGCATCAAGACCAAGAAGCGCGTGCTTTGTGTATTTGATGGTCAGCGTCGTCTATGGAAGGATGAGATGATGCTTGACAACGAGTTCGAAGTCCGGCTCAAGCTCCCAGGTGGCGCCGGAGATGGTACCAACCGGGAGGCATACGTGACCGATCTGGATGTTGAGACTCTGAAGCGTGCTGAAGGCGTGCTGAGTACCAACGACGAAGAACGTGGGCCGTGGCTCAGCGGCCCAACCACGCAGATGATCGGTCGGCCAGCCGTCCCACTACCCGACGTCGCTTATTCGCATGAGAACTTCGACGAGCTGATGGCCTAAATCCATCCCTGCTTCGTGTTCTTTCCCTTTCCCATTCTTATCTTATGTCTTTTGCATACCTGTGTCTCCTGGATAGCGAGCCGACTGATATTTCTTTTCTTTATGTGGCTGTTTTTGCGTTTCAAACTCTTGACTGATACCATCATATCCATGTTCTTTGAGCCCCTCTGTTTTGATTGATCTACTCTTTGGATCATGCTGTATTATATATATATCCAAATGGCTGAGAAGCACACCCAGGCTGGGCCGAGGGTCTTTTTGGGACCATGAAATGAAAAAAGAATCGGTGTCCCACTTTTACCACTTTCTCCAGAAAACAGTAGTTCTAGCTGCAATCAAAAATTCCTGCTTAACCAGACAGCTCTGTCGTGTCTATAGTTCGAGAATAGCTGCCGCCGCGAGGGCTCTGAAACCAACCCAAGCAAGTATAACTCCACCAGTCTACCAATGAATTCCCCTCTTTCACCACGAACATCGCGTGCATCTCCGAGATAAGCTATAATGCTGTAAGCATGTCTACTCCATCCAATCCTCCAAAGACAGGGTAGGGTTGGAGTGGAGTCCTCTATCTCCCAAGGTCGCAGAACTCACTTCCATCCTCTCCTTCGCTGCTTCTTGATCTTCCGTATCGTGTGATCGAATGACGCTTCGTGTCGTGCCCATGGATGAACACTTTTTCTTCCGCTGGGGATTGCGCGCCCCTAAACGAACGTCAGCTTCAGCTTTAGATCACATTATCTCTTACTGGGGTGCACTTAGGGGGGTTTGGAGTTGGGGAGAGATGATACGATACGATGTTTTTGGCTGAGTATCTCGACAGAACTGGGGCGGGCCGTTTAGGGGTGGCACTTTTTACAACTACGATATGTATGTGTATGTGTATGTGACCATGGGTTGTGGCTACGATGGGAAGAAAGAGGATTCTTGGTTTGAACAAAACAGATGGGGATGAAATGGGATTGGAGGCTTATGCTTGCTTGCTTGCTTGCTTGTGTGGAAATTAGGTGTATTGTGTAGGACGGGGGGAGGAAGTCCTTGGTTGGACGAACAAATAATCCCTAAGCTTGCTGCTTCTCCAGCTGGCGCTCCAGCTCCATACTCTCGGCAAAGGATTCCTTGAGTGCCGCCACCTGCTCTGCGGCCGGCACGACACACGGCCGGCGGGGGAGGGCGCCGTAGCCGCGGTAGGACTGGAGGGCGCTCTTGACGGCGACGAAGCCGCCCTGGATCGCGTGCCAGTCGGCGCGGGCGACGACGGCCTGGAGGCGCTGGGCATCCTCGACCTGGCCGGCGCGGTACAGGTCGAAGACGCGGACGCAGGCGCGGGGGATCAGGTTGGCGACGCCGCCGATGACGCCGGCGCCGCCGGCGACGAGGGTCTGAAGGGTGAAGTCGGCGGAGCCGCCGAAGGTCAGGAAGCCCGGCTTGGCCTGCGCGGCGACGCGGGCCAGCTTGCCCGTGTTACCACAGGTGAGCTTCACGCCCACAATGTTGGGGTGGGCGGCCAGGGCGAGGATGTCGTCCGACGACAGGTCAAGCCCCGACGAGGCCCCCGGGAAGTTGTAGATGAGCACGGGCACCGGCGAGGCTGCGGCTACCAGCTTGAAGTGCTCGCGGATGGTCTGGGTCGTGAGGAGCGACTTGTAGTACGACGGGGGCAGGACCAGCACGTAGTCGCCCCCCGCTGCGGCGGCGTCCTGGCACAGTTGGATGGTCTCCCGGGTCGAGGCGGCGCCCGTGCCGACGATCAGGGGCTTGGAGGCGGCACCGTGGGCATCCAGGGCCCGTCGGGTGGCGGCGGTGATCTCGTTGCGTTCCTCTCGCGAGAGGTGGACGGCTTCGCCGTTGCTGCCTTGCACGACGAGGCCGGTGACGCCGGACTGCGCCAGGTAGGCGGCGTGCTGCTCGACGGTGGGGATATCTAGGTCTTCGTTGGGGCTGAAGAAGGCCACGGTCGGGACGTAGATCCCTGGTGTGAGGGGACGAGGTGTGCGGGCCATGATGTATCGTGTCTGTCTGTAGATGGGGGATAGTTGCGGCGAGAGTTGCGATGAATTAGGTCAGCTCGGGTCTGTATGTTATCGCGCCGACGGCGGGTTAGCTTCCAAGGTGAAATGAATAGGAGGGGACGAAACTTCGGAACAACAAGAGGGAGGGGTGAAAGGATATAAGAAGCACGAGAGGGGAGGGGAAGGGAAGAAACTCACATGGATCAGTTATTGGATTGAATGAATGAAGCCCTGATCGCCCTTCGTTGCTTTCTCCATCCACCCCCACGTTCTCCCCCACTTCAAGAGGCCACGGCGCGGGGGGAATTTCCTCCTCTAAGCTTCGGACAATTAGGAATATGGAATCCAGTGCGGAAAAAGAATCTTCATCCAGATCCCTGGAGGGGGTCTCCCCCACGTTTATCCTCGGAAACATGTGCGAGTAGCTCTGAATATGAGCATGAATGCATCATCTCCGCCCACAACTGGAGCGGAGAAGGAGGAGAGACTGGAGGATAATGTGGGGTGCATAGTTTCAATTGGTCCTGGGGGGAGAGAACCCCTGTCTTGTCATTGAGTCTGTCATACCAGAAGTATTGAGAGAACAAAAAAGCGAATAAATGGATGGGTGAAATGGTGAATGTGCACGAAATGGATGAATGAATGAGTGAGGTGGTGAAGATGGTGAAGATGGTGAAGATTAGATTGAGTGAGAAGCAGAAGGAGAACAATACAGTAACTAAGTATGGTCACGTCTGAGACAGGTCTGAGACAGGACTCCCTCTCCCTCCCTCCTTCCTCGATTATTACATACAGTTAACGTTACTCCGTATGTACATTCCTCAAACTCTCTCGCCCTCTCACTTTCTCTCTCCCCAAATCCCAGACTGCAACCTCCAAACCTTCAACTGTCTCGTTGCCTTTCTTGTTTCCCCCCCCCCCCCCCCGAGTTCTTCCGCAAGCCTACCCACCCTCATAATCAATTTGTCGGGAACGTGGAAAAGAAGGAATCCCAAGCTGCCTCAAGTCCTCCCGATCAGAACATGCTCCTGTCGCATTGGCAAATCTCCTCCTCCCTCTGAGCTCCTCCCTCTCCTCTCCTCTCCTAATGTCCGCCCGTGTTTCACTGCCTCGACCACTCGATCCGCCGCCTGCCAAACGAGCTCGACTGCAGGAATTCTCTTCCTCGTCGCGTCGTCGCAAGAGCTCCCCCGATCTACTCGACGTCACCAACTCCCATTCTCATCCTCGACCATCGCATCTTTCCTCGCCATCGCCCGCGGCCTCGTTGGCTCCTTCCCCGCACGCCAAAGTTGCATCTGGAGCGCAATCCCGGCGGGCGTTGACGCGCCGTCCGCTGGTCTCCTCCAACACGACCACGTCTCCCCTGTCTCCCAATACTCCGCGACACTCCGACCGTCGTCGCATTCTACGCCATGAGACGCCCGTCAATACTCTACCCTCATTCTTTCTCCACCAGGAGCGTGAATCGCCCGATCCCCTAGACACCATATCCCCCTCCGTCTCCCGTCGAATTTCCCCCGCCGGTCGCTCCTCCGCTCTTTCCTCCGCCGCTGCCGCTGCCACCGCCGCTTCATCGGCCCGTCGCCCGCGCCGTCAAGCTCCGCCCTCAGCACCAGACGCAACACCCATTCAGGAAGATTCACCAGCTGCAGTCACACAAAGATCAAATCGTTCCACCCGCAGCGCGGTCGCTTCTCAGCCGGCCGCCGAATCTCCTTCCAATGCGCGGGAGTCACGGCGCTCCCTCCGCTCCAACGACACAGGCTCTCGCGCCCGCAGCGAGCTAGCGGCCTATTTCCCCAACTATGAAGAGCTCCTCAGCCTGGAGCCGCCCAAGACCGGTATGTAACGACCATCAAATGATGAAGGTCTCCACGCACATCAATGCTTACAATACCTGCTCCAGAATTCCTAGCTGGTAGCACCACCATCAAACTCATCGATGACCTTCCTGTTCCGATCGTTGCTCGAATCAAATCCAATTCAGAGTTGGATCTGGACCGTCCTTTCGGGAATCCGCTCATCAACCTTCACAATTGCGAAGTTATTGCTCTACCCGAACCTCCTTCGTCCCCGTCTCCCCCCTCAGACCCTTCTGCCGACCCGATCCCCGAAGATCCCCTCGATGAGAGCATCTTCTTCCGCGCGCATCGTCGTAATGAGCGCCAGGAAAAGCAGCTCCGGAACATCGAACGCGATCGAGCTCAACATGAGAAGCAACACCTTGACCGTCTCCTCGATGAGCTTCAAGGTCACGACTGGCTCCGAATCATGGGCATCAGTAGCCACACGGAGCAGGATAAGAAACTTTACGAGCCCAAACGCGACTACTTTATCCGGGAGATCTCCGCTGTTCTCCAGAAATTCAAGATCTGGAAGGAAAAAGAAAAGCGCCGTAAGGTAGATAAGGATAAACCCGCCGAGCAAATCACCGCCGATGCGAAAGAAGCAACAGCGACAACGACCACTGCCGCAGCAGCAGAAGACCGATCGACAGCAGACGCAGAGGGAGAGGGGGCTGCCGGTCCCACCACTGCCGCAGCAGACGGGGGAGGGGGTGACACCCAAAGCTATTCCGGTGACCCACCAGACCCCAACGACGTCGATGCCTGGGCTGCTCGCCAACTTCTTCAGGAGGCTCGGTCTGCAACCACTGCAACGGGGCCGACAGGCAAGAAACCCCGTACCACCCTCACCGCTCCCAAGAGGGCCACCATCACCGCATACTTCCAGAAGGCCGGCTCGTCCACGACGACAACGACGACGAGCACGACCACTGTTCCTCCTCCTCCTCTTCCCCCACCGCCGCCATCCGAACCCGAAAAGCCATTCACCTCTTTCTTCACCGATTCAGATACTCGCAAAGCAGCCCTCTCGGCCTACCGCACGGGCGCTCGGACGCCGTACGCCTTTGGCCATCGCATCCCGGACTTCCAGCCACGAGACTTCGAGCTGCCGCCAGACATGTTGACGCCCGAGGCCATCGACTCCTGTCGGCGGAAGAAACGGCGAATGAGACGGGCGAGTCGAGGCTCGAATGAATTGTAATTTTACCATACCATTAAGGGGGACTTGTTTGCGTGCCATACATACAACAACCCTCGGAACGCATAGACTGCTGACTCCATGGCCCGGTTTTCCCTCTTTCTTGCCTGACGAGCACATGTGCGATCCATGTAGTATTCAAACTTTCTTAACGAAATAGACTAATTAATACCTACCTGCTGCGGCAGCCAAACCTGGTATGCTGGCTTGAGGGCGAAAGGAGACTTTTCTGCGTCTTATTACCCGCTTTAAAATCATATTCCCGGGTGTCTAGCGAAGGCTGGAGCTGCCAGGACTATGCAAGTTTCTTACCGGAATGTGAATTACGTGCGGAGACATTCATTGACTCGATTCCAGTCCTCATAGCGCTTGTGAACCATGAACCCTTATATACAGTACAGGTTCCGCGTGAGCGTCCTCCCTGACAGGGCGCCTCCTTCAGAATTGGCAGTCAATGTTTGGGGAAAAAAAAGAAAACCACGCAACCAAAGAAAATTGTATCTCCGATTATGAGACGGAGAGAAGAGGTATCCCACTCGTCCGGGATTGTCGAGTGTAGTCGGATAGAAGTATGAAAGGTTAGTAGTACCCTTGGAACTACCAGCCTTTTCAGGTCGCATTGTCCGCGCACGAGAAGCTCATACTACTAGGATGATCGTGGATCGCTTTGCCGGAGACATACAATCCCAGAAAGCACTATCGATGAGAAGATTGTCAGCATGAAGCGTCGCTCGTCCGGGGAGAGGATAGTGTATGTACCAAACACGCAGCCACAATAAAACTAAGGATATTGAGCATTGTCAGGGCGGTTTTGCATGGCGATGAGAACCACTGGCCACGGTTCATGTATAGCCAAAAGACGCCACTACAGCCGAATGTGAACCAGCTGGCGAAGAGGGCAGTCTAACTTGCTTGTTAGTGCTGTGCTTCGTAACGGAACAATTGCGAATTGCTGAGGGGGACAATGGGGACCGTACGATCAGACTGAGCAAGTTGCTGAAGACAGGGATGGCTTCTGCGATGATCCACGCAATCACCCACAAGCCCAAAGCAATACCGACCCAGGAGCTGATGGCAATCCAATCGCGCTTGTGGATCCGATCGGTGCCGCTGAAAACGCGCAAATAGATGTACTTGAAGGCGACGTGGCCGTTGATTACGCCAGCAATGATGATCTGGTTCAATCTATGTCAGCGACTCAATACTGCCAATGATCCGAGGCTGGAGCGATAGTCACTCACAGTGGGCAGAGCAACGCCATATGCAACCTTCGACACCATGGGGCTAGCGGAGCTCAAAGCAGGTGAGGCCACCTCTGCACCACCGTACCGATATATCACGACAGCTGCAATGATGTATAGCGAGATATCGAAAGTCTGCAGGAGGCATAGCGCCTTGGGGAAGTCCCGGGTATCCTTCAACTCCGCTGCTAGCCCGAAGTAGGCGGCATGTCCAGCTGGGAAACATGGTCAGCGCAGCTGAGAGGTGCGAGGTGGTCTCGAACTTACAGAAAGCAAAGACAATGTTGGTAATGCCGCCGAAGCCATGAGTGAGGTCAGTAGGTACAGTGGCTTCCACACCTTGTCCGGGATGCAGAATGCCCACGCCAAACATCGTGATAATCACCGCTGACAGAATGCTGGCGAAAGCTATTTCCAGATTAGCTGTCTGACCAGTGACCAGAAAGTCCACCGAGTGGGCACAGGACGCATACAAACGAACGAGAGCCAGGACATCTTGACTAGCGTACGAGGCAGCGAGCAAATGAATGAGATGATCAAGCCGACCAGACCAAAGACAATAGAACATGTCCCGTGGCCAGTGATGGCGTTCACAGCGATGATGAAGGTAAGCAGATGGCTAGCCATCACGAAAACCAGGAACAGAACCTGGCCAACACCAAGGACCTCTCGGCCAATCCTGCCGGCGATCACCTCCCCTGCATCGGCCATGTTGCAGACTTGGGGGTATTTCCACTTGAATTGTCCGATCACATAGCCAGTATAGGTTGCCAGCATTCCCAAGAGGAGTAGCGCAACGATGGAACTGTGTGGACTGTTAGTCGGCCTGATCTCCAACTCCATCTTCGGAGAAGAAACCTACGGAGCTAGACCCAGGCTAGCAACAGCAGCAGGCAGAGACAAGACACCCAGGGAGACTGTTTCGGCCACCATGAGAACACCGCATTGCCTAGTATGCAGCAGCAGCGATGATTAGTCGGACAAAAGGTGTGTAACGGTGCAGACGGAGATGGCATCATATCACATACCACCATTTTAGGATTTTGTACTTGACCTCTGCGAATTCCTCATCGCCAAAGGCATCCTGTGCCCTGGAGGAAGTAGAGACCTTGGACCTCTCGTCCACTTCCAGCGGTGTATCACCGGCCACATCCATCTTCTCCTGGTGCTGGGGAGTTGAGGTGTCTTGGAAATTGCTCATGGCGAACAATATATCTATCTGATTGGGAAGTGGATTTGGGAAGTGAGTTTAAGAAAGAAGAACCGAGGCAATCTCGTCGGAAGAAGCTAATCGAAGAAGCTAAAGAGTATGAACGGCTTGTCGAGTAAGAGGTAGAGAAGTCAAAGAAGTGTCGGTAATGAAGTTGAGAAAGAGAGGAGGAGTAAGAGAAGAGAAGGGAGAAGGGAAGGTACGCAAGATTGGCCAGGAACCCACCGGGGAAGAAGAGGTCGGTTCCCAATCCAGCCTGTCTTTCTTCCTTCCAATTCATTTCCTCTGCCCATTCATCCATCATCATCATCATCTTCTTCTTCTTCTTCCTCAATGCCTTTCTCATTTCCTTACTCACACTCATCCTTGCCCAGTGGTCAATACTTATCAGAAGATTCAGCTTGCCTGTGATAGATATACCACTACACATAAGCTTTACGCCCACGCGTGGCTGCAAGCATTGTAAGCCACCATAATGCAGCAACACTTACAGGCAATCAATGTTTGATTCAATCAAAAATCATCCATGATGACTCAATGCGATTCCCATTTCAACGAGTGATCGCCTCGAGCAAGAACAATCCTGCCCGCACTCAAAGCAAACGACTTGGCGTATGGTTCCACAGCATCGGTCCAGCTGCAGCTCAAGGCCGATCTTGAATCTAGAATGAATCCTTGTCGGACCGTTTTCCCGGCCCTCTGCTGCAATTTGGTCATCGTTTGTAACACCGTCGGATGGCCTTTCCACACGGGGCCATGCAAATTAGAGTTCTCGATGCAAGCTGCACTGCATCCAGAAGTCACCCGGTCCATTGAAACCCCCGACCTCCCTGCATTTCGACGGACAACACACCTACGCTTGCTGCGTTATGCACCCCATTGCAGTAGCTAGGGTTACGCTCCAATGCATGGTGTCTCTTAGAGAAGATCGGAGGATAAGACTGGCTTGGATCCTTCAATGCAATTGATAAGAAAAAAGCCTTCAAGGCGAGATCTCTTTGATGACCGTGGCGAGCGCTCTCCCGCTCGAGCGCCGCAGTTGCCTCTATCAAAATCAGCCTAATGCTCCGCACCCTATCCCTTGATCACGCTTATCACGCTTCACCGACATCCCCGATGATCCACTCCCTAAAATACCCCTCGCTTGGACTCAACAAAGAGGGATTTTACCCCTCAGTTCGCTTGGCTCTGACTGTCCTAGCCGCGTTAACCCACTTATGAAGCTCACTATGGCCCTGCTGCTGCTACTGCTGTAGCCTTGTAGACTGTGGAGCTTATATATGATCGTACTCAGATCCTTGTGGCATTCTTGACTGTAAGTCTCTGCGAGCTTAGCCATTGCGACAAGATCCCAAAATGAACAATCGCAGAGATGAAGAGCACGGCAAACTCCTCCCCAATGGAGAGGAGAATGCAACATCCCAAACGCCCCTCCTCGGCTCTAAAAGAGCACAGGATAATATGGGCAGGATCATGAGCACCAACTTCAGTGCGCTGACAGCTGGATTCAATGGTACAGTACACACATATGCATGCTTCCTTATACTCATGATTCAAATATACCATGAAGGCTAACACTTTCTTTTGCGGGGACGGCTAAAGACGCCGCTCTAGGAGTTTTGATTCCTTATATCCAACTGACCTACCACGTTGACCTGCTTCAGGTCTCCATGATCTACCTCGTCAACTTCATAGGGTGGCAGCTGGCCTCCTTCACCAACATCCACATCTGCTCACAGATCGGCACCGGCGGCACCCTGGTCCTTGGGGCCACCATCCAATGTATTGGCTATGCGCTGATGTTCTGGGGGCCCCCGTTCCCCCTCTTCGCGGCCGCCTTCTTCTTCACAGGCTGCGGCGTGGCCCTACAGGACGCGCAAATGAATACCTACACGATCACCGTGCAAGACGCCCACCGGTGGCTCGGGATATTGCACGCGGTGTACGGCGTCGGCACGATCCTGGCTCCGTTGATCGCCAATACCATCGCCGCGCGCACTCCGTACTGGCAGCACTACTACCTCGCTACAATGGTGGTCGGCGCCGTGAATCTCTCGTTCCTGGCCTGGACATTCCGACGGGGGCTTTTCAAGCCCAACAGCAGCAGTGCCAAAGGCAGCGCCGCTCGCGACCTGAGAGCGACGTTGACGAACCGGACAGTGTGGATTCTCAACGGGTTTTTCTTTTTGTATGTGGGCGCGGAGGTCACGGCGGGTGGTAAGTATTACATACCCTTTGCTGAGGAAGAGGTATCGTAGTTGCGATAATTAGTTATACATTGTGACTAATCGCAATCTTCTAGGATGGCTTGTCCAGTTTCTCGTTTCAGTGAGACACGGTGATCCCGAGAAAGTGGGCTATATAGCCTCCGCGTTCTGGGCCGGCTTTACCGTTGGACGAGTGGCTTTGGCAGACATCACGCACAAGTTTGGCGAACGACGGATGGTCTTCGTCTATATGACATTGGCTATCGCTCTACAGTTGTTATTTTGGCTAGTGCCCAGTATAACAGTCAATGCCATTACGGTATGCTTCCTAGGTAAGCATTGATCCATGCCAATTGTCTGCCAGGCATAGACAATGCTGACGCAGACAATCCACGACACAGGGTTTTTCATTGGGCCATGCTATCCGGTCGGACTTTACATTCTTACCAAGGTGATACCACAAGACCTGCACGTGGGAGCCATGGGTAAGTATCATTTGTGCAAGTAAACCATAGACACTAGGCTGATAAGCAAACAGGTTTTACTGCGAGTTTTGGACAGGCGGGATCTGCCGCTTTCCCATTCATGACGGGCGCCATAGCCTCGCGAGTTGGAGTTCAAGTCTTGCAGCCGATCATGGTGGGGTTACTTGTTGGAGTTATCGCCTTCTGGTCCTTGGTTCCCAGGCAGAGTTCGAGGAGTGCTTGATCGGTTTAGCAAATACAGGAGACCTGAGACATCGCCCATTTGCCTCATTGATATCAATATGTTAGCAGAGTCATTTTTCAAGGCGGTGAAAAGGTTTGTTGTTGTGTAACCCTTGAGCATAGTTCAGTTGTATGCTTACGTGCAACCTGAAATGGAACGGGTCTGGTTGAGCGGAGGCTGTTAAGGCCATCGAACAAGCCGAGGGCTTGCTAGCAGCATGCCATATTCTTTGTACAGGCTGTGCTGACTGAGTGTGTAGCCAAAATGATTCGAGTCGTTCGTCATAGGACTAGAGAGTGCTTAGTATAAGAGCATAAATTGACGCGTAACGAGAATTGCGAATAAGGAATATTTCAGAGAGAAGATTTTAGTCGTCATAGCCTCACACATCCGCAGATGGTATGACGTTCCGACTAAGGATGACTGATACGATGTTTTCATCATAGAAGGTGGATGCCAAGGTAGTGGAACCGAGAAAAACAAGGACTTACCGGCTTTAACAAGCAACGAGCTGGTTGCCCCTAAAGCGGACGAGCAGGATGTGTTGTCACAATCTCCAAGGCAGCTCAATCATCATAGGAAATAATCTTCCTTCCGGTGAACAGAGCCGCCCGCCTGGACGGATCCGCATAAGGATCGGAGGAGGAACCACTCCGTCCCGCGGCTCCAGAGGAACCATGCTGCTGCTGCTGCTGCCTCTGCCCACCCCCAGCATCGCCATAATCCATAGGCGAATCACCATCATCTCGCTGCCTTTTCTTCCCGGCAGACGATTTCCCAAGCCTAGGTGGTTCAGCCTTTTCGCTAGCAGCAGCATTGGCAGCAGCACCAGCCTCAGCAGAAACAGACGCGCTCTGCGCCACATCAGCACCGCGCTCCTTTCCGTCATCATCATCACGCCGATCAAGTGCCCTCTCCGCGCGCCGCGCCTTTTCTTCTGCTTCTTCATCCTCTTGCCGCTCCCTCTCCGCCTCCTCGCGTAGCTCCCTCTGTCGCAACAGCGCATGGATCTCACTATGCCGGAAGATCTGGATTTGCTCGTCCGTGAGGGTCCGTTTGACCCCGTCGGGGTAGTAGCCTAGTCCGTCTTCATCTTGCTCTTCTTCTTCTTCCTCATAATAGTAATAAGAAGACTGATCTTCGGGCGCGGAGGCGGTGGCAGTGTTCATTTGGGTCTGAGGGGCATGGGTCGCTAGGGGTGTTTGTACTGCAAGGCCACGGCCTGGGAAGTGTTTGGCCTGGAAGGCTTGGAGGTCTTCCTGTGCTATCGGGGTTAGGTTGTTTTCATCTTCTTTCAGTTTGGGGGACCGGGGGGACCGGGATGGAGATTACCAGAGTTATGGGCGGTGGGGGGATATGGGATATGGACATTCTGTTGCTGGTTTTGTGTTTGTGTTTGTGTTTGGTGGAGGGCTGGGGGGGTGAGGGAAGAGTGAGTGATTGATTGATGTGTTACTATGGTTTGAGTGAAGGAAGCAAAAGCTTACTAGCGCGGCGGCCCGGCTAAGCTAAGGAGGTCATTACCGCTTTGGGTGGTAATTTACAGGCTGTATGGTATATGACCGTCTGGTACCGTCTCTACCTGTCCATAGTGCTCGAAGTATACAGTACATGCATACATCATGCATTCATTCACTCCATCATGAATATTTACACTCCAAGAATTGATTATCGCAGAAAATCAGTTCAGAGGGATGCTCGAGATCTGGTTGCCTATTTTCACCTTCACACAGTCAAAGCCGATCTTGAGGGCGTGAAGCTCGCGCAGGTCGATGTTGGCAAGCTGCTCTATCTCTGCCGTCGAAGGCTCGGTCAGGCTCCAGGCAAGGGAGATGTGGAAGCAACCCGAGCAGTCGATCTCGGTCTCGGTCTCGGTCTCGGTCTCAGGCTTCGTCTTCGCTCGCGAAGATTTTGCTGGTGTTGCAGTTTTGGTCTCCGCCGACGACAACGGCACAGCCTTCTCGTACAGAGGCGGTTGGTCGAATCGAGCCAGCGCACGATTCGACAGTCTCAGCAGACGGTTCAACTCGTCATCCTCGGGGGTGCGCACCCGCAAGACATAGAACCACCGCGTCTTCTCGTAGTTGGAGACACAGTCCAGACTAACTGCTGTGGTGTCGAACCTGGGCAATTAGGTGAGGGTGTCAGACTGTGTGACAGAAAAAAAAAAAAAAACACGGTGTGCCGATTTTAGCACAGAAGGAGAGCAAATACGCACGGTGCGACATTGGACTGCTTCAAGGCGGATTGAAACACCTCCAGGAAGGATTGACGCTGCTCGGTCCGGAGCACCACCGGTCTTGATAGACTGATGTGGAGAGGCAGTTGGGCGCCAAGATCACTATGGAGCAGGCTGTGAAGCTTTGTTTTGCTCCCGCGGAGCAGCTGCTGTTGGATCTGCAGTATCACATCGCTCAGAAGAGTAAGCTCGGCTTTGGACGCGTACCCTGATCGTCGTGACGCGCGCGCGGGGTTTCTTGTATTAGCTTTTTATGTCTCTTTCGTATTCGCAGCCTACAATAGGAGGAAGTAGTGGTGGTGGTTGTTGGTTGGACGGACGGACGACTTACATTCCAGATATAGATGCGTTGGCCAGTTGCCCTCGACATGAGGGATGACCCGTTTACGACCTCCGTGAAGACTTGGGTCATCCCTGACACTGACCCGTGTGCTTGAGGCATAGAGGTCATGGAAAGCTGCTGGTAGCGGGGGAAGAGGTAGGGATTGGGTGGGCGGTGGCTTGGTCGTACAGAGCTTCTTGTTGGGTGGTTGAGACGCGCGGACTGGCTCTGAATCGGACCCTGACTCTGATTCTGACTCCGAGTATTGCACTAGGGCCATATCCAGCACAATCCACCGTCGTCCGGCGTGGCGCGACAAGAGTTGATCGGATCTAGCCTGCGAAATGGATAGGTTGTCTCTAAAGGTTTTAAGTTCAGTTCACCAGCCCCGTTCAACGCGGGAGAAATAAGCGGGATCGGTTATGATACGTCTATGTAGTACGGTGGTTGATTCCGCAGCGGAAGTAGTGCCATGTCAAAAACCAACGTGCTCTTTCCCCAAGCTATTGGTGGTGAATAAGCGTGCTAATTTTTTATATCCTGCTTGCTTTTTCTGGATTATGAGGCGTCTGCGATCTCATATTAGGCCACCTTCTTCAACTACCGAGACAGCTTATGGAGGTAAATCAATCTGTGACGGTCCCACAGCGTACATATCAAACATCGAGGCTCAGATGCAGCTAAACTAATAGGCAACACGAGTGGGTGCATATACAGTTAAATGTACTTCTTCTTATTGCGAGCGAGAAGCTTTCGTTTTGGGCCCAGACTTCAATCGCCGGGATGGGAGCCATGGAAAGGAGGTTTACCCGCTGGTTCTCCATCAAGCAAGCAATGTAGCTGTCATAAGCGGATGATGCGTAGAGAATATGCAAGGTGTTCTCGACTTGAGTGCATCATGAAAACCCTGCCTTACCCTGTTCCTTGTACCTGGAATCATGTATGATTCATTGGACCGGCCCTGATCCCGGTGTAACAACGGTTTCCATGCATCATTCAGTGCAGGGTAGAATACGAAGCATGGCTAGACTCTAGACTCCAGACCCTTGATTCTCCACCCCAATGATTATCGAGTTTGCACTGACAGGTCAGGCATTAACTTAGTGGGAAGATCATAGTAGATGGCGCGTGCATTGCTACAGTGGCCGAGCTGAGCCACCCCAAAGAATTCCAAAACTTGTTTCAGCCGGGCTATACTTGTCCTACCTGAGTATGGTTGGACTTGAGCCGCTGACACTACCGGCATACTAGCGATAAGCTTAAGGTTGAAGACCCTGATGGGCTTGGGCTCGGATCAAGCGAGCGGTTCATTATTCAACCTCGAAGACCTCTTCTCTCGCTGATGTCAAGCTATCCCAACTGGAAGGTAACATCATGGCTGGCTCGGCTAGAAATCGAAAATTTTTCTCATGTGCGTCGTGCCCAACATGGCTGGTGATGATGTCAACAGGATTGGAACGTCAGAAGAGGGTCAACGTTAGTCAGCCAGCAATGCCAGTCAGAGCATATGGACGTGACGACAGACGGAAGATCGCACAGTGAGCAGCATTATTGCCACCAAGGTACCACATGAGCCACTCGGAGGAGGAGGAGGAGGAGGAGGAGGAGGAGGAGGGGGAGGGGCTATCCAGAGAGTCCCTCCGGAAGTCCCGTAGAGTCACTAACGCAGCACCGACCACGATGAGTGGTTCATGAAGGCTAGACCGGAGAGGTGCGGCGAGGCATCGGAAATTCGCCTCTGTTCCTTCGTGGGTTCTTTTCATCATCGAGAAGGGTCCGATGCAACAGAACGGGTCTAGTCTTCCGGCCCTATCCTGCAGCTAAACTGGAAGGGGAAGGCTTATCGATAAGCGTCTCCAGGGCCCCTCCCAGATCGCGTGGATCCACGGGAGCACTGCGCAGTATCATACGGAGCATACGCAACTTGTCACGTCATGAACGGCAAAAGAAAAATGATGAGGAGACTGAACTGATACTGACAGGCGATGCCGATGACTCTGATATGGATGATCCTTTTCTCTGAATACTTACTTCATCTTATAGATAGATCGCTTCTTTTCTTTTTGCTCTGCAACTTCTTTTTTCTTCTCCCTAAGATTCCGACCACCCCCCAACGACCACACATACTCCTGCTCCTACTATACTACGGCCCCTACCTCCACGCCTACAACTCCCATTACGACCAACTACAACCAATATTACTCTCCTGACACAACCTCCTTTCTTCCTCCCACCAATCCCCGTTACTCCTGTGACTCCTGTGACTGCGGGTTAGACAATCGACTCAAGGTTCACAGTCTATTGAACTATACGAACTGCCACGACTTCACCGCTTGCCCCACACCCGTTTTGAGTTGCGGGCTGCATCACGCAGGCTATTCACTAGTGATCAATAGTATTAGGTGCCTACATACATTTATAGGCACGCTTCGAAATCTTGACCGATATATATTACTCTCGAGCACGCCGGTTCAATATCCTTGAGTGAAGGCTCAAAAATCTTTCTTCCTCTGCATCTCTTTCTCTCTTTACTCCTACTTTTCTCCAGTATGGCAGCGGTCATCGCCCCATCTTTTCCTAATCCACATGAGTCCTCCTTCCTTCATCCCAGGCACTCAATGAACCTGCTCGATACGGAAGTTGAGATGGGAAACCTTAATCCCTACCAACAATTCCTGTCTTCCTCCCCAGCCCCCGCCCGGACTCTGAACCGTCAACGTTCTACTTCATTCCCCTCAGTCCACTATTCGGGTTCTCCAGAACATCAGCCTGTCGATCAACGACGTAGGAAAGCGAGTCCCAGTCGTCGCCATCGCTCGCAACGTCACGCTCGTACCCAGTCGCACCAGCCGAGGTTCTCTCGAAACTCGCAGTTGGTGAACCCCGATGTTATTGATCGCCTGGACGACGCCGGAGTATATCAGTACCACCATGAAGGGCCCTACGATGCTGTCTACCCCGAGCGAAATGTGATCGACAAGCTCAGCCCGGTGGCCGCCCTGCGCGAGTCTAACGCAGAGGCCCTCAAGGCTACCCCACACGACAAAATTGTGGACTGCCTCGATAGTCATCGCCCCCTCGATGGTGTGGCTCATTACCCCCCAGGTCACACGGACCCTCAGGGCCATACATACGAATACGAGGAGGGAAACAACATGATGAACGACTACGGGAACTTTATGCGCTGTCCCGGCATGGTAAGTCACTTGTCTTGCGTACCGCAGCGCTGGTGGATGACCAGTCTCTAATCATTGGGCAGAAATTCAAGGATGAGGATTTCAAGAATGACCCCTTTTACAACACTCCTCATCCGAACCCATTTGCGAGTCTGCGCAAGAGATTCAGTCTTCGTCGTCGTAACCGTCGCGGAACGAACTAGAGTCAAGTTACAAGTATTCCCGCCGGACTATACCGGCTGTGACAACCGTGCTCCTGAGTCGATTCCAGGCTGAATCGCGAGCGCGCAAATGTCTGGTGACATTATCCCCCGAGGGAACTTGAATACATTTGCTTCCCCTGTATTTATATATACCATGTTGTCTTCTTTCTACCGGCCATGGCTCCGGTGAACAAGAACGACGACAATCTATGCTTTTTAATCGGAGTTGAAGCACGAAGTTAGCGTCTGGAGGGGCATCTTCAGTCGGTGCTCTTATGATTTAGGACTTTTTTTTTGGTCAGCATCGGGATGTATTTTCGTTTGTTTTTGTTTTAGTTTTAGTTTTAGGTCCTGACTCCTGTGCCGGTCTGGTTACCTGACAGTTTAAAATCGGACGACGTATCACTTGATTTGACACCGCTCATTCCGGAGGGAAAAGTAGTTAATGGAAATGTAGTTAGTCTATAGGCGGGACCAGTCCAAACCTGGAGACACTAGTAGTAACCATACACCAACCTGACACCTCATAAAGCTTGAACTCGGGGTCGCTCAGTAGCTTTCATTCCAAGTCGAAGCGGCTGCTGCTATTGAAGGTCATGTAGCTCATGCCAGGTGTACTGTGCCGCATGCTACTCTATTAAGACGGGTCGCACCGGTACATACATACACTGGTCAATGATCTTCCGTACCGGGTCATGCGTCAGTCACCATTACTATTTCTGCAGTTTTGTCCTCTCTTTTAGAAGTCCTGAAGCTGAATCACGGAATCAAGGAAGACCTTCTCCTCAATCAAACAATACCAGTCAGTGGTGGGGGCGGGTGTTAGTCTTGGCCCTGAACGCATCCCTTAACAATGGGAGTACAATGAATAGAAACGACCTCCTTGTTTTCATGCCCGGGTCGATGCTCGAAAATACCTCCTTTCTTTGTCACAGGATCCCAATCAAATTGGTCCATGCGATCGATGTATGTGAGGGTGGCATGCTTAGTATGGGCTGAGGTACGATCCGGGTGGGTTTGCTCACTTGGCCGGAAGGAACTGCATACTCTAACTCTCTGGTATCAGGAGTCAGGATAACTAATAATGTGAAAATCTGGCAGAGACCAACAGGCACCGGAGTCAGGAGGTTCGAGGCGCAAGGCGGGCGGCGATAAACCGCTATCGAACCGTCGGAAGGGGACTCTCACTCTTTATTATGATTATTATGATTATTGATGACTACTTGCGGGTCATGCAACTCCGCGCCGCCACCGAGGACAGCTTGTCCACTTCGCAACAGCAACTGCAACCTCTCTCTCATTCTTTTTCTTCTGGACTAACTGACCTCACATCCCTCGTTCTCCCTTGTTTTAGTGATCGCGCACCAGTCCTTGATCTAACTCTCGTTTTGGTGGTGACACTGATTGCAATTATTTGTGGCTCGGCCCCGCGAAAAGTGTCATTTGGCCTGAAACTGTTTACTTGCTCCCCCGGAGTACTTCGGCTCGACTTGCCCTTGCCGTTGATGATCTTCATGTGAAGGTCAATCCCGACTTCGAATCTCTGACAAACACATACCTGAAAGCGACCTCAGCACATTTGCTGGGATCTCGCTTCTGCCTGTCGCTTCGGAAGAGCTCGTGCTCTGCCTCCGCCACACGCCCGTTTCTTGATTTCGGTTGCTTTTACCCGCAGCAAGATGCGTTCTGCGGCCAAACTTTTCTATCTGGCTGTATTTGCCCTCTCTGCGCACATCAACGCTGAGAGCCATGAGGGAAAAGCCGGCCCACAGTATGGCCATGACAAATGCGCGGTAAGTCGCAATACGCTTCTGGATTCTGGCTAATTAGCCGGCTTTTCTCGCGAGTCAATTGAGAGGCGTTGAGACTGATCGTGTTTTGTCTAGCTTGACCCTACCGCTATGGTGTCCGACGCCTGTGTTTCCTATACGACCCTCGATGCACTAAACGATCAAGTCTATCCTCTCCTCCAGTCTATCACCCAAGAAACCGACTTCTTCTCATATTACCGTCTCAACCTCTTCAACAAGGTCTGTCCCTTCTGGTCGGACGCCAACAGCATGTGTGGAAACATCGCATGCTCAGTGAATACGATCGAATCGGAGGAAGACATCCCCTTAACATGGCGGGCAGAGGAGCTGAGTAAACTTGAGGGACCCAAGGCCGGCCATCCAGGTCGAAGGCAGCAAAAAGAGCGACCCAGAGATCGTCCGCTCCAAGGGATGCTGGGTGAAAACGTGGGAGAAAGTTGTGTCGTCGAGTACGATGATGAATGCGACGAGCGAGACTACTGCGTCCCTGAAGATGAGGGCGCCAGCAGCAAAGGAGACTACGTCAGTCTGGTGGACAACCCCGAGCGATTTACTGGCTATGCTGGTATGGGCGCCCACCAGGTCTGGGATGCGATCTATCGCGAAAACTGTTTCCTCAAGCCAACCTCCCAGCTGGAGCTGTCGCCCAACCCCCAACTGGGCAATCTTGAAGCCATGAACGACTTCCGCAGTGTGCTACAACAGGAATTGAAGCGCCCGGATCGTCTTCCCCTAGACAATGAGTGCCTTGAGAAGCGGGTCTTCCATCGCCTCATCAGTGGAATGCATGCCTCCATCTCGACGCATCTCTGCTGGGACTACCTCAACCAGACGACCGGGCAGTGGCACCCCAACCTGCAATGTTTCAAGGAGCGCTTGCACGACCATCCCGAGCGCATCTCCAACCTGTACTTCAACTACGCTCTGGTGTCCCGGGCTGTGGCAAAACTGCAGAAGCACCTGAAGAGCTACAACTACTGTACCAGCGACCCCGAACAAGATACTCAAACCCGGGAGAAGGTGTCGAGGTTGACTGCCACTCTTGCCGAGCGGCCTCAGATCTTCGATGAGAACATGATGTTCCAAGACCCAAGCGCCCTTGGTCTGAAGGAAGATTTCCGCAATCGCTTCCGCAATGTTAGCCGGCTGATGGACTGTGTCGGGTGCGACAAGTGCCGTCTTTGGGGCAAGCTTCAGGTCAACGGATACGGAACCGCCTTGAAGGTGCTCTTTGAATATGACGAGACCAAGAACGGCGAGAACCCCTTGCTACGCCGGACCGAACTGGTGGCGCTGATCAACACCCTTGGTCGCATCTCCCACAGTGTCGCCGCAGTCCGGAGTTTTCACCGTGCCATGGAGGTCGGAGACGGCGAGGTGTTCTCGATCCCCGCCAGCATTGCGTCGAAGGACCGTGGCGACAAGAAAACCCGGCGCCTGCTCAAGGACGGTGGCTCGACGTTCTACTACGAGAACGACGATGAGGACTTTGTGTATATCTCCGAGAAGCTTCCTTGGGAACGGGTTCGCGAAAGGCGCGATACCGACACCCTCTGGGACGATATCAAGGCCGAATTCTCCCTTGTCTGGGATACATATGTCTATGTGCTGAAGAGCTGGGCCAACGTTCCGAAGACACTGTAAGTAGCAGGCCCTTCAACCTAACAGGATTGTCCTCATGCTAACTTCGTAACTTTTAGGGTTGAGATTATCGTGATCGAGGTCGCCCGTGTGTGGAATTATTGGCTGGGACTTCCGGTGCCGCCACGCGCATGGAAGGTCCGAACTCCTCGAGCGGCCATGCCCCCGCGCGATGAGTTGTAGGCTGTCTTGCTTGTGGTCAATGCTGTAAACATATTCCTTTCTGCCTATATTGTGGGGTGGATGGTTGATTTTGCATCGTTTGGAGTTTTGGATTGGCTGGCGATATGCCACTTACTGTATTATAACTTACTGGGATGGAGCAATTGTTATTTGCTGATTAGAATAAGATATCCCTGATTGACCTGTGCCAATGCAATGCAGACGAAAGGAATCTTAGAGAATGAGTATAGCATGAGAGTATAGAATGAGTAAGTAAACCGTTTGTGGATGAACCGAGACTCGGAGAAAGCCCCAGACAGAGATCAAATCAATCAACCTCGGCCCAGCGGGTGGGCCACCGACCGAGAGACCACATGCAGCGGCAGTTCTTTTCTCCTCTTTGTGACTCCACCTTCTCTTCCCTCCACCTTCTTCCCTCCACCGCCCTCCCAACTCCATCTTCACGTTTGGCTCTCTCTCTCTCTCTCTCTCTCTCATTCTCGCTCTCGTCCCTCCCTCTCTCTCCTTCTCCACCCACTCCCCCCACACTCAAAAACAACTACTGTCTTTTCCATCCTCTCGACTTCGCATCCCACTCCCAGTCTCGCCCCCGACCGGTCTCTCGCGGGTCACTGCCCATGCGAGACTGTTGAGGTACTAGCACATTCCCGCTTATCAATGGCCTCGGTTTCGCCACCCAAACCGTGGGAAAGAGCCGGCGCTACGGCTGGTAGGAGGGAGCACCACAAACTGATTCAATCCAGATCGGTGCATTCTTACTGACCTCACCATCAGGATCTGTCGCAACCACTACACCCGCCACGGCTGGTCCAGCAACGATGACGGCCTCTTCGCCAGCCTCGGCCGCAACCACCGGCGCCGCTTCAACCTCCACGTCTGCCACTCCTGATCTCCCATCTCGCCCCGACACTCTGAATGCCGTCGTGAACCGCACAGCATCCAATTACTCGCCATATGGAGCCTCTCGGCTAGGCACCAGTCCCTACGGAGGCTATGGTGGCTACGGGGCCTACTCTTCACCATACTCTCGCTTCGGGACGATGGGGTCAATGTATGGCGGCTATGGCGGCTACGGCGGGATGTACGGCGGCATGGGAGGGATGTATGGCGGTGGCATGCCTGGAGATCCGAACGACCCGAACAGCCTGACCAACTCCTTCAGTCAAAGCACGCAGGCGACTTTCCAAATGATCGAGAGCATTGTCGGTGCGTTTGGTGGCTTCGCCCAGATGCTGGAGAGCACCTACATGGCGACCCACAGCTCGTTCTTCGGTACGTTGCATCGTTGTCTTTGTTGAACTTACATATGCTGATGTTATGTGAAGCCATGGTCTCCGTCGCGGAGCAGCTTGGCAACCTCCGCAACACCCTGGGTTCTGCTCTCGGCATCTTCACCTTGATCCGCTGGTTCAGAACCTTGATCGCAAAGATCACCGGTCGTCCGCCGCCGGTGGATGCTACGGCTCTCACGCCGGCTGCATTCGCGGCTTTTATGAACGGCCGTTCCGTTGCCGCGACTTTGCCCGATGGCTCCCCCGCCCCGCCGAAGCCCTCGAAGAAGCCTTTCTTCATGTTCCTGATCGCCGTCTTCGGTCTTCCGTACCTGATGGGCAAGCTCATCAAGGCGCTCGCACGCTCACAGGAAGAACAGCGGCGTCAGATGATGCTCGGTCCGAATGGCGAGCCCGCGCAGCAGGCACCGCTTGATCCCTCCAAGCTCGACTTCTGCCGCGTGTTGTATGACTACACTCCCGAGGCCCAGGAAAGTTCTGGGATCGACCTGGCCGTCAAGAAGGGCGACATTGTCGCTGTCCTCAGCAAGTCGGACCCCATGGGTAACGCATCGGAATGGTGGCGGTGCCGTGCCCGGGACGGTCGTGTCGGATACCTCCCTGGACCGTACCTGGAAACCATTCAGCGCCGTCCCCAGCAGCAGGCCATCACTTCGGGCAGTGAAACCACCAGCCGCAGCAACTCGCTACGAGCTCACGTGACCGACGAAGTGGCGGACGCGACCGTCAAGCCCGAATTGAAGGGCAAGATGGGCGATATCTCGCCGGAAAGCTTCCAGAAGAGCGCATTCTACTCCTAATCTCGACGTTACCTTCTGCTCGGCATTTTAATCTTTTTCTTCGTTCACAGACAGCACGGACTGCGTGGATGCGGGCCCGAGGGCGTAACCCAGGTTAATTGACTTGACTGATTGATGACGTTTCCTCGGTGTCATTATACGGAATTTCTTTTTTTTTTCCAGCGTTTGGCATGGTTCATGGTTCAGATGTACTTCTTACTAGTTGTTTCAGCGAAACGGAAGAGACGCACCGCACTTGGTTTGTGCTCTTGTCGTTCTCACCATTGATTTCCTTGGGTGTCCAGATCGGTGTACAGGGGAGTAAAAATGTGTCTATCTTGCGAGAAGCTTCAAACATTTCCATCGTGTTGGATGAAAGCGATGATTAGACTTGTCTTGCGGGCAGAGAGCGTATCGGTGCGATGACTGTAGCTGTAGCTGTAGCGGTGCTCGCGGGACCGGTACAGTACAATGAGTGAGCAGCTCATGGAATCCCCCCAACTACGTACTAGTCTCAAGACCTGGGACTCTGGCGTGAAGAAGAAAGACCCTGAGGATGGGCGGGAATGACCAGTACAGATATCCCCAGGCAAAATCCATCCCATATCGGAGTATTCTCCACACTGGAACTGGGTATGGGTACCAGTACCGAAGAAAGGAGGGAGGGGTATACTTGGGAAGTCAAGCGGGATGGGATCATCCCACTGCACCCCACTTGACAGCCACAAATGTGTGACATCCTCCGATACTGGTGCATGGGTGGGTGGTGATGGTGATGGTGATGGTGGTGGTGGCGGTGGCGGATTAGAACCTAAGCCCTGGGTGTAGTACAGTACAGTGCAGTACAGCCCACTCAATCCTGGAAAGTGACTTCCAAGCCACCTAGGAATTTGTACCGGGATATCTCCCGCTCTACTTATACTATGGCTCTGGCCATGTCCATATCCATGTCCATGTCCATATCCATATCCATATCCATCTCCAACTGACAGTCTGCGTCGAACCACATCTCCAGCTCTGGTCTACTGAGTACTGTACTGTACAACGCACGCACTAGGTGGCCGTAAGTGCACACCAACAAAGCCACACCCACACCTTCAAAGTGCAATCCGAATCGAGTTTTTATGGTAGGGTAGGGTAGGGTAGGGTAGGGTACTGTACAGTACCCAGACACAAGTCAGTCCGTCACAATCACAGTATACGTTAGTAGACAGGGCGAGAAATCCCAACCCCAGTAACGTTAATGCCTTTATCATTCCCCGAGCAACCAAGTACCAACTTAAGTCGCTATGTATGCCCCGCCCCAGTGGCCGCAAGTCCTGTCACATCTGATTGAATTGAAGGATAATGCAACCCATACCCTGCTGGGGATTGGGTGGTTTCCTTTTTGCCTCCTGTCTTGGAGAGTGGCTACTTACGCCAGGCCAGGCCAGGTATTGAATCCTTAAGGTAGTGCCTGATTTAGATGGCCCGGGTAGTATCGTAGTGGTCGTGTGGTGGGCTGGGATTCTCTGTCCACCCAAGGGCATGTATGTACATGGGATGGGATCTGAAGTGGGGGCTGGCTTAGAGGGCGATCTCTTGCGTATGGTGGCTTGTTTACTATGTACAGTACTTACTAGTTCGTATACAGTGGTGGGAGTACAACACAGTACTAAGTAGGTAGATAGGTAGAGGGAGAGGGGGAGGGGGGTAAAGAATGCAGTCCTTTATCAATAGTACTTACAGTACTCGCTTTGATCACTTTGGTGGGATCAAGGTACATGGACCCCCTTTCTACTCCAGACTCTCCCGACATAAAGTACCCTTCCCTGTTCCCACCGAGCAGATATGATTGACCACTGATCGGCAGCTCGGGGCGCGACGATCAGATCGTCTTTACCTGAATACATATATGGACTGACTGCACGGGACAGTATTCAATTCAGCAGACGCCTTTTCTCTGGCACCAACCATCATTGATTTATCTTTAGCGATTCATTGGAGGTACTCAGGGTTAATCCTCTAGTACAGTATATATGTGTATAGACCGTTTGTTGCACTTGGGTGGGAGGCAGGCTTGAGCACCTGCCGCCGGAGCAGCGCAAAAAAAAAGTACCATTTTATCGCCCTGTACTTCTAGACTTGCGCACTATCCCACCCCTCCTCCACACCGTCCACTCCCACATGTGTAGACCCCCTTTTGCCTTTTTGCTGCAAGCTGATTGGCGGACTTGGTTTATGCGAGAAACCGGATTTCAGGTCCAAATGTACATGCACCCTTGACATGGTTCAGTCTGGAACTATCATGCGTCGATGCGTCCGTCGGACTGGCGAAAAGACTTCGGGCATGCTGATTCCGGTGGGTTCTCAAAAAAAGGTGAATAACTCAGCGGTGACCATGCCAATATTATCGCAAGATATTCGTGTAGGTCGAGACGCGAGGTAGATTGAGGCGAACGTAAGAAGTTGTTCGGAAAGTGTCGATTGTAGTCTGCATGTCTGCATCAATCTTCTTTCAGTCCGGGTCGGCTGTTGTCTGCGTATCCTCCCCAACCACCCTTCAATCGTAGCATCGTTTCCCATTCCCTAAGTGGAGCCTAAACGTGCGTCGAAACGGCTCGAGCAACTCTCTTGGGAAATGCAGCATGTCCAGAGACTTGGCGTAAGTTGGTGTGGAGCACAAGGCATGGTGAGAAGACTCTCACGCCGGACACGAACTTTGGCATCTCGATCGGCACGCAGCAAAGGCTGGCTGTCGATTTGAAGAGCCAGGTTGGTCGCTGCATGGCGCTGACTGATCGGAATGAGGGACGGAGTGGACTGCAACTGTAGCCTTCGCGCGTGCATATCATAGATGATTCACAAGCCAAAAACCTCACGCGATCAAGTTGGGTCTAATGGTGTCCTTGCTCTAGGCTACCCATCAATGGTGGCCGTCAGCTGAGTCGTTGGTGAATCGTTCAACGTGGTCATTAATAGTGCCTCGGTCCAGAGGGGTGAGGTAGAAGGCCGAGGCAACCGTGTAGCAGCCAGTGACTAAAGTAGCAATCATTAGATAAACATACCAGCTCGGACCAGATGTCTCCCGTTAATCTTCTTAGGTGTACCAAGACCTACACTAGACCTTTTCTCCCAATAAAACTAGACCATAGATGCTCTATATAGTAGGCAATTTGCAAAGTAAGAAAAAAGGACATGTGAAGTTGTAAGTATGACAGTGGGGAGTGATGGAGGACGCGAAGTGGCGATGAACTGGTAGTGATCACAACATCATCTGAAGCACAAGACAAGCTAATTGAATTGCCTGGGCTTAGAGCAGCAAGGTGAGAAACGTGCATCAAGGGCCGGACAGTCTCCAAACATACATATCATACCATCGAAGGTGTGACTGGTGGAAGCGGCAGGTCATCGGCCAGAGGGGTATTTGCGATTCGAAGAAGGGACATTACTGTGATAGATCGTCATGCGGAGAAGTGAATTGAGACATGGTCTGGTCAAGCGTCCTGGACAGAGTCAAGAGTTGGCCTTGAAACACATCGAGCGCCTTCCAGTAGTCTTCATCAGGGAGGGGGTTGGATAGCGGCTTGGGTGGCGCGGAGGGAGTAGGTGAAACCGGTAGAGGTTGGGTATGGTCCACTTCCGGCTCGGGGAGTGGCTCGAGCTTGAGCTTTTCATCGTCTGCATTTACTTGATTAGTCTAGCTCTCCTACCTAGAAGTGCGATGCTCGTTGAGATATGCAAACGGCATGGCAGGAGCACTGTAGGACAAATGCTACAAGGGCGGGGCGGGGGGTTTTCCTCACGAAAACGAGATGGCGTCTCGGTCGAGGGCGACAGGGTCACAGCTCTCTCATCGGGCTCCGGTGTGTAGTATTCGATGTCTGTAGGGGTCTCTGTGACGCAGCATGAGCGATGCATACACAACAAGTCACTCGGGACCGAAAAGCTTACCTGGCTCAGGGCTGGTGGGAAGATTTTGGTGTAACTCTTGCTGCGTTTGCGGAATCGCTGGTTGATTCTCCACGCTCGGGTGGATGGTATGTGGATGGACGCTCTCACGAGCATCATCCAATTCCCAGTGGGTGCCATATCTACGGACAAAGCGGGAGATGCGCTTCGTGTCGACCGTCTTGCCAGCCACTCGAAACGCCGTCCGCTTGCCCTCTGCAGCTCGCCTTTGTTGCTTGCGGAGCATGATATGGACTTCTTTGGCCTTGATGTTTTTGCGAACATTCCACGCAGCCAGGCGGTCTTTGTATTGTTTTTCTCTATAAGCTTCCAAGTCAGGGGATGGTTGTCAAATGAGTGGTACTCATGGGTGGAGAATTGGGGAGAAAAAGCAAAAAGCGAGGACGATCAGCGCGCACTGTCCCATCCTTTCTCTCGATCTTTGTTACAGATGCAGAAAGGGGGGGGGGGGCTCTTGCACTGGCAGGGTCGGGGAGAGTCAAAACAGCAAGTGGAAGCATGACAGGCAGATAATTGTCAGGGGAGAAGACTGAGAAAAGGAAACGGAAGGCTTTACGATGCTTCAAAGCTATGATTTTCGAGCATATATTGCCTCACATCACGAAGCTTCAAGTGATCATCGCGGTAAAGACTTTGAATGATCTCCCGATAAGAAGTCCAATCCTCAGATTTTCGAGGTTTAAACTTGTTTTTATAAGAAGACGAAGAAGAGATGGTAGGGGTGGGTGTTGTGGTGGTGGTGTTGTTGGCGGTCGTGGAAGTAGAAGAGGTTGTTGCTGTTGCTGTTGTTGTTGTGGTGGTGGTGGTGGTGGTGTTGTTGTTGTTGTTGATGGTGGAGGTAGTCGAGGGAATGGAAGAAACGGGAGGCAGGGAACCATTCATCCTGAATTGGTGACTGGGTAATTTCTCCGCCTTTCATACTCTGGATCCAGTCTGGACCCTTTTCGAATTGATGGCTTGAAAGTTGCGCCTCCACCACAGTTACTTGTCCTGAAAGAACGGGGCTGTTGCGGACTGTGGACTCTGGAACCAAAACCTGGAGGGGGGACGGAGGAGTGGATAATGGTGGTGATGGTGGTAAGGGAGAAGAAGTAGAGGCGTTCAGGAGCGGTAGCGCGGAAATGCGAGCCGAAAGAGGATCTTTTCAGTCGTGGCAGCAGAAGGAAGTAGACACTAAGAGCGATTCTGTAGATGTGGTTCGATGCAATGACAGAAAGCGTTATCGAGTCAGTTGCGGCCGGGAAAATGGACGGAAGATACAATGAATGATATAGTAGTTTTGGAGGCGATCAAGAGGGAACTTGCAAGAGGGGGGAGGAGGGGAAGAAGAAAGAAGAGTTGAAGGTGTCACGGTGTCGAACAGTCAAGGCGATGAAGCTTTGCCCCAGTCACCAGCGAGATTGGCTTGGAGGAAACCCCAAGAGTGGATAGAAATCGGAAATAGTCGTGGTGATAGCAGCTGTCACTCCCTCAGCATATAATCCACGAGATTATTGATTATTCCGGTTGCTACTGCTTTCTGAACATGCTGCAATTCGAGAAAACGGAACCAACACCGAAAAAAGAAACAGGAAAAGAGAAAAGCGAAAAGAGGAAAATAAAAATGAAAATGAAAAAGAAAAAGAGAAAAGAGAAAAAAGAAAAACCCAGAAAAGCGATGGGAAAAATAGAAAAGCAAAAAGAAATTATGACCCCAGTCAGTCACTGCAATGGTCAGGTCAGGTCGGTATGAACTGTAACTACTAACATATGGACTGGACTGGACTGGACTGGACTGTATGGACTGAGTGCATGAGTAGGTACTGACTGTACCTACAATACTGTAGGTACCGCCCTGCTTCCACCAACTACGAACTGTCTGGAAGGAAGTAAGTTCGTAATGAGCATCCAGACTTCTCACTTAAGCTACAGACATTGAGCCAGAACTATGACTGTCTATCTTCCACTCAAACGCTGCCAACAGACAGAGACCGGCAACTATCCTTCCTTCCTTCCTTCCTTCCTTCATCCATTCACGGTGGGAATTCAACGGCTGATTGAAGCCAGTGAGTTAGACCCAATTAGGTCCCAGGTGATTCGAGAAGGCTACTGGACTTGGACTGTACTGTACAATGGATAAGGTATGTCAGTCGATATCTCATTGAATACTGGAGTATGTCGAGATCTCAGCTCAGTACGGAGTAGTACATGAGTAGACTATCAAGTGGAGGGGAGGGGAGATGTGAAATGGATGGAAAGCAAAGAGGCACAGGGCAACCGGGGAGTGGTTCGCCGCCGGGGTAAGATCCACCCCGGGCCACTATTACCCGCGCTAGATAAAAAGTACGACTGCTGACTGGCGAGGCAGTAAAGACATCCGCTTGCCTGATGCGGCGACGTGCTGCTGGTGCTGCTGGAAAAGCCCGCGGATGTTGTGATCCCTGCTGCCGCGCCCCAATCACGGACCCTTTGGACATGGTCCGTGTACTTTTGTCACGTTCCCGTCTGTCTGCGGCGCCGCCCCCCTTTATCCTTTGAAAACATACGTACGTATGTATGTCCACGGTACAGTACTTGTCTCCTAACCTACTACTATGTCGAGCAACAGACAGACGGCAGACCTCTTACCATTTTCGTCCACTCTGCCGATGTCTGAGGAATGGGCAAATAGGTAGTAGTGGTGGGAAGAAAAGGAAGGAAGAACAAGAGAAAAGGAAAAATGAAAAAGAAAAAAAAAAAGTTCAGACCACCATGAGAACCTTCAAGCTGGGTATCAAACAATTAAAACAACCACTCTCACGCCCCTCTTTTTCTGAGGCAATGCGGAACATGAACCCTCTCCAAAGTGACAGACAAGAATAGATAGACCCAGATGGTGGTGATCCCTTCCAGACAGACAGTCCTGCGCCAATTCTGCAGGTGCATCTACTGGGGATCATAATTCCGCTGCTATAGTTACCTGACTGTTGCTGTTGCTCGTCGCGCGTGCTTCTTCCGCAGATTCCTTTCCCTTGGATGAAAATCCCAAATCCCAAATCCAAAAGAACCAAAGCACAGTGCTTTTTATGCATCCAGTACTTACTCCTTAGCCTCATCCTGGTCGGGTTGGCGCCAGAATCCAGCCTGCGCTCTCGAAACGCTCTAGGGCCCAATCGGGCAAAAAGGGCCTGGACACACGCTGCGACCCAGCACTGCACCCACCCACTGTCGGTTTCTATGAATACTCATCCCTACTTTCAACCACAAGCATGTTCAAATCTTTATGGTTCTATCATTCCCGATAGATGAACCATCACTGCCATACGCGAGCTACACAAATCATTGGAGGCTGTCAGGCATGATTCGAGGGAAGCCTCTGACCGGTGTGGCAAAGTGGGATCATGCCCCGATGGGGAGTTCGAATGAGGCCTGAGCTTTGAAGAGCAAAACCTTCAGGTTCATCGTCGCTGTGGCTTGGGCGCTATCCAGATCCGGCAGAGACTGATAAGTGAGTATTATTCAATAAAAACTGCTGGTAAGTCATTTTCTTTGTCGTCATCATCCACTCCCCCCTCCCCCCCCGTCATTTCAACCGTATTTAGTAACTTGATGTACTGTAACCACTACTAAATAAGTTATTCGAGAACTGGAACAGACCAGGGAACGTTCGGCCCGTCATGTTGGCGGCTCGGATCGGAGGTCCGCCCGTTGATTGAACCAAAAGACTTGACGGGGATGCAAAAATACAAGACAGTACAGTACGTATGTACTCAGTAAGTTAGTGAGTGAATGGATGAGTGGGCCATTCCTGTTCAGCTTACCGAATGGGCCTGAGCACCAATCCGTCATCCATTTGGCATTCACCCATTCATCCATCCACCCATGATCCATTATTCTCTAAGTTACTCTTTCCCTCCTCGAGCTCGGGGGTGGAGGGGGTGCAGTGGGCAATCCTCGTTCTTGATCTTCACTAACCGTACCTTACTTCGTACTTAGCAGAAAGTAAGTTCTTCTTCACCCATCAGTGTCCTTCGTCTTTCTTCGCCCCCTCCCTCTCAACTCTAGCCAACTTTGGTGATTAATCTCGCCACTAGACTATGGATGAAAGCCTGCTTGGCTGCAAGATCTACAAACAACAAATTGAGAGTTGGGACTTTTGGTACAGTACTTGGTAACTGATGACATCAGCCAGGCGCATGGAGGGTCTCCGACCAAAGCACAGACTAACAAAAGAGGATGGGTGTGGGGATGCCTTCTCCGGAGAACAATGACAGCCCATCGCCAATTCTCACTCACTCTGCGCCTACCCTCATGTCTAGTACCGGTGCAAGTCAGGAAGCATATTAACGGCTATCCTGTCATCAATCTTCCGATACCGCATTGCAGGAAAGGTCATAGGGTCAGGCCATTCCACCCCCGAAAGCATGGGTCTCGGTCTGCGAGAAGTTAGCTATTGTTTCCCCTGGCCTTTGCTTCCGTTTTACATTCTCCTTCCAACCCTCAGGGGGCCTTTCTTGATGGCGGATGCGAGCTGCCTCTTTCTCTCTCTCTCTCTCTTCTCACTGACCAGTCAGAAGTATTCCAGGGATTCGGCCGATGGGCGGCCATGTGCCACACACTCAGGGCTCTCGTACAGTTATACTACCTGTGCTCGCCTTCAGAACTCAATTCTTAGAAGGCAGTTGCGGCCGATGGGGCTTCGTCAACTCCCATGGAGGGGAGTTACATTCGCGCGCATTCACGAATTGACCTACCGGCCGAAGTATCAGTGGCTGGCCAGTAGCCGGCCACGGTTGACGGTAGATGAGATAGAATGGAACCGGGGGTGGGCGGAGGAGGGTAGCGTGAGGTCCTACGCGGAAGAATGCCGTAGAAACGACCAAGAGGCTATCCACTGGGTGTCTACCTAGTCTGTCGCTCGGCCGCAGGCAACTCAGCTCACATGCTTCGGTCGGTTGTCTCCTGTGTCGGCTACACAGGTGTCCATGTCCAGAGTCAACGCCGGACGTTCGGTAAAGTCAGAGAATGCATCCCCTGTATCTGTATGAGGTAAGGTGGTCACCACCGAGAAGGTGAGAAAACACTCAGGTTCCTGATGATGAAGAACTATGCGTCAGCCACAGCGTGTCTCTGCCTTGCATTGATTGTTAGCTGCTGCTGCTGCTGACGGCGATATAGAAAGAGAAAGAGAGAAGAGGGAGAGACTAAAGTACTACTGCGTCGAGTAAATCTTGACGGCGCTCAAGACTGACACTAAGGGCAGGCTGAGTGTACTGGATGTAGACATCCAGGGCCATGCAATTGATTGGCTCGTCCGGTCTCCCTCCTCACATTGTACAGTAGATTAAATCCCTCCCTCCCGCCCATTTCCCACCCACGACTGTTACAAGTAGATTTGTTCCTCGCGTGAGATGTCCAGCTCCCGCTCTCGACTTTAATTGCCCTGCTTATATTATCCACCACCACAGTAGGCCCGGGGTACCGTACCTCGTTCGCTTCGTGGAGTACTACACGCGGCGACGCGGTACGCCTGTCACCAAGTACTAAATCGGTTCTCCGCACTGATCCAAGCACAATCTCAGATCTCATCACGGGCCAATCTACCTGTTACTGAAACTAACCATATACTAACAACCGTCACGTCCGTCATCTCCAACCAACTAAAGACCTTACTCCTGAATACCCAAGTACAGTCTTAAGAAGCAACCCCAACCAACCGCATAAGCACAACCCCAAAGTGCAAGCAAAAAGGCCCCCCCAATGCCCCATTACACCATCAACACATGCATCATCCTCCACTAAACCACAATCTCCATCCCATAGCACCACCACCGATACCTCACAACCATCGCACCCAAACGACCAACCAATTCCCAAGTAGCATTCCGTGCCACCAGTACAGTACAGTACACAAACATCCAGAACCCAACCCACCACACCACACCAAAGCACAAGAAAAAAAAGCACAACCCCAAGCAAGGGCTTCTCACGCACCCTCTCCCCGCCGGAAGCCAACATAACATACTGCAGCCAGGAAAAGGCAACCGGCAGAGTCACCGAGGCCAGAGTGTGTCGAGATCGCGATCTAGGTACCGAGTAGTGTACGGAGTGTGCCGATAGCTGCCGGGCTACATGGCATGTTAGTATGTTTTACCTTGGTTCAGTACATTGAGTATGTATGTATGTAAGTCACTAAGTACTATAGTCTAGGTGGAGGTGCATATCGGGTCTTCCGAAGGTTACTCCGCCCATCTGTGAGCAGGTCTGGGGAGTTACTCTACCGGGGTAAAGACTGGGATGGGATGAGATCCCAGATGTTGGTTTGTGCACGGCGTGTTGTGGGCTTTTTACTCCCTACGTATCCACTCCACGGTGCTGTAACTGTACTGTACTATGTACTTTGTTGTATTTGGGTGAATGGAGATCTAATTCAAACTTGAAACTGTACTACAGTCTACGGTAACTACCTAGTAAGTGTAGTAGTCTGGATCCCTTTGCGCAGTGCAGTGCCTGCAGTGCAGTCTAGACCGATTGTGTATTGAGTGGGTGCACCGGTGCAGGCGGTATGTTATTGTAGCGGGCTGGCCGGATGACCAGTAACTTTTCCGGACATACTACTCTCTAAGTTATCTGGCCCTCTCTAGTGGAATTAGGTACTGGATTCCGAGAACGAGAAACAAGAACTGAGTCTATTTCTAACAATGGAACAAAAGAGATCAAAGGGCGACTGACTGACCTTGGAATCAAACAAACAAACACCCCCAAAGGGGAAGGTGACCTGATTCCGGCGCCCGGGCTGGTGTCACTAGTAGCAGATCTCCAGATCGGATTCCGGGGCCGATCAGACCAGTAACTTACTTGGGATAACTTAGTAAGTACTAAGTACAGTAACTACCAGAAACACACTTCCATACCACCCTCCAGTAGAAGGAACTGCAACACCAGAACCTTAGAACAGAATCGCCCTCGTGTTCCCCCCTTCTCTGACGCGGCCCGAAATGTTCATTCCCTTGCTCAATCACTACTATACTTTTACAGAGATGTCCGAATGCCCGACTGTTGGAATTCTTGATAAGGAGTTGGATGATCGCTACGTACTGATCCACTAGTCGATCGCGGAGTGTAATATCCCATCTCATCCGAGAGACTAATTGTGGCTTTGTTATCTTATAGTCCAGTGCTTGTCTTTGTTTTCGGGTTTCTTTGTTCTCGTCTTGCTATGCACTAAAGAAAAAAAAAAGAAAAAAAAAGGGACAGGGCTACCTGAGTATACTCTATCTTCTTCAAAGCGAGCTCTGATTGGAGGGTTACAGGTCCAAGTCTGCAAAAGAAATAATCACCGGGTACAGTGCTGGATCGAGTGCTGTCCTTCCTGTGAAACCCAGGGAGAGGAGAAGAGTGAGGAACTGAGGCAGAGAGACTATTACTATCCAGACAAAGAAACTCTTGTCTCGCGAGTCGCTACAGATCAAATGTGTCAGGCAGGCAAGCAGACTAGAGGACGATCTCCCGTCCTTCCTCACATTGCTCGACCAAGGCAGCCAGCAGCCAGCAGCCAGTCCCATGAATATCATCCAGAAAAAAAGTTATCAGCCATGCAGCGGCCCACTGCGTATCCCTGTTACGGACAAACCCTTTCTTCGCTCCAAACCGGCTTTTTTGTTGATCCTCCTTTCTGCTAGGAAATTCCTTTTCTCCTTCTCTCACCGGAGCTTGCGTCGAGCGCTTCTCTTTTTCCTATCGAGGAGGACACCCCGCGCGATCTGGCCGTTGGCCAGAGACATAAACCTTAGAACAGTAAACGGTCGATGGAGCCCGACTACTGCGCGGTGGTGCTGATCACTTGCCAATTCGTAATGGGTGCAACGATCGCTCACGGTGGTGCTACTGGAGTACAACGCAAGGCAGAATAAGATTGAGCCTAAAAGCAGCACCGAAGACCCTGTTGCCATTGACAGTTAGCAGGGGACAATGGCTAGGCAATGACTCGCCAGGCAGGGCGACTTCGTGGCAGTTAATGCGAGCTGGCCAGGAATTGACCAATACCACTTCGCTGAACGACTGTATCTAGCACCTGAGACAGCGTTGGCTCGGATGGATGGATTTAGACTACTGCTAGTCACAAAGTGCTTCGAGGGCTGCCCTCGCTTCCGGCCGCGGCGTCGGTCTACTTAGCCACATGGTCTCATTTGGTAGGAGAACTGGCGGCCTGCTCTCCAGCTGCCACGGCCGCAGCGGCCACGGCAGCCGAGTTACTGGAGCCTGCACTAGCGATATTACTGGCATGGGCCAGTAAGAACTTGCAGCAGGTGAGGGTATACTTGCAAGCACGCGTCCAGGTCTCATCATTTTGGTTGAACCCAAGCTTGATGCTCGCATCGCCAATCCGGTCCTTTTTGATCTCATATGGCAGCTTCAGACCGGTCACCGCGGTGGCCGTGTGACCTCGCCGATTTGAGGCCGCCGGCACCGGAGTCTTCTCCACAAACTCGCCCAGTTGACGTAGACATTCCAGAAAAGCCACCATTCCGGCGTCAAACCGGCGGTGAAGCCACGGCAGGTTCAGCGGCAGCTCGCCCGACGAGAACAGATCCAGCGTGGTGACCTTATGCGCCATCGATGCCCCTGGGTTGCCTCCACCGATCACGGATTGAGCCGGAGATGTTCGGGACGGTTCGAGTCGGTCAATCCGAGACATCGAGCCCATCGGCTTGATTTGATACCCCTGGAACTGGAACCCCAGCTTGCTAGCAATGGTCGCCAGTAGCAGAGCCGTCTGTCCCCAAGCAGCGTTGATCTCTGGCCAGTCGACCGACGGGTTAGCCAAGCGACCGAGTCGCAACCCGTTGATGGTGCCGAAGTAGCCATCGTGCCCGATGCAGAAAGCATCATTGTAGACATTCGTCCTCTGTAGCCTCTCCAGCTGCCGGGAATCATGGTCATACTTCATGTTCAGCGCATCGCGTTCGTTCTGGAACTCGGAAAGCGTGAGGGCGAAGGCATTGCGATCCCGCCAGAACTTCTCTTCCTCAAGATCCAGCTGACGGGATTCATCCTCCAGCCCGGCGATCTCCTCATCTAAGGCGGCCTTTTCCTTCTCAAGGGCCACAAGCTCCGCAAACGCAGCCTCCTCCGCAGCCAGCGTCTCCTGTAGAGACTGCTGCGCAGCGTCCAGCTCCTCCGTCGTCGGGACCGAGGACTTTAGATCGCGCAGAAAAGAGCTATATGCATCTCGCTCTTTCTTCGCGTCTGCCAGCCGTTTCTCCATCCCCTCCACTAGGAGATCGGTACATTCCAGACAGATAGGGTGATCAATGTCCGAACGGGCGGAGATGATGTCAAACAGCCGGGCGGTTCGTTCGACCTGGTCTGCAAACGACCCGTCGTCGATGCCTCCTCGACTGTGATCATGGCCTGCAGGGTTGCCGCCGGGCCTGATGCCGTGTGACGAGCCGTCGCCGTTCCCATTCGTCCCGGGGATCATCCCGTGAGGCGGTCCGACTTGCGACTCGGTGAGCATCACGAACGACATGTTCCCGCTATCGCCGCGACCGAGTCTCGCAGGATGGGGTTGAGTGCGAGCCGCCTGCCGCGGAGGGGGGATGGATCTTCGGTTGTACACGGGGGCCGTGGATTGCTTGGACACCCGGTCGTAGAGCTCCCGTCGTTCTTGCGGGTAGCTCGGCTTGGATGAAGAGTGGGCGCCATGTTCTGGGACGGATTTACCCGTAGAGCCTACAGAAGGCGTGCATGTTTAGTTCAGTGCTGGAGAGATACACATGGTGGAGGAATGTGATCACTGCACTTACCGACTAGCAGGTCGAAGGCAGCGGGATTGAGCGACTCGAGAGAGCCGTCCAATTTGAGAGGCGTGCGGCAGCTCTGGCAATACATGGTTGCGAAGATGTTGACCGCAACTTCTCATTCATCCTCGTCTGGATAAGTTGAGAGTAACAGCTCAGCGTGGAGAAGAGGAGCTGGGGGAAGATGGACATCAAGGGTGTTGTTGTTGGTGTAAGTGACTGATAAGTCGAGTGTAACCGTCGGTTCGGCAGGGGCAGACGAGACGTCATGCGGCACCCGGCGGTGGTGGTGAATTGCGGGTGCGCGCGCCGCGTGTTTTTGGCGTCGTCCGCGGGGGCCCTTCAAAAAAGAGCTGGCGAACCTTCACTATAAGAATATCACCAATTGGTCGTGCTTTACCTCAGGGCAAACCACACCAGAACCCAGGCTGGCGATCGATGATTTTGATTATCTACCTTCTTTGACCAGCGATTAGTCCTCTGCCTTGTGCCATCGATTTGCAACCTCACTGTCGTTGAAGAATTGACCGTCTTATGTAGGCCATACTCCCCCTCCTCCTTTCGTTGACTCTTTCCTTATCTTAAACTGTGCACCTTCCCTTTCTTACTACAACCAGAGAAACACAAGCTAACAGTTCATAAAAGTCGCGACTGCACAAACCAAAACTCCTACATTCAGCGTCTCTGCCTCGCAGATTCGACACTCAACACTTCTTCTCATACTCTCCAAACCTCCGATAGCTAATACCAGCTTGCAACCTCTCGACAAAAAAAATGGAGAGACCCACCAAGCGCGCCCGATTCGCATTACCAGTTCAACCCGAGGAAGACGGCGGAGAAGAAATCGACCTCCACGAAGCACGGGCGCAGAACGACCAACGCCTGAAGTCCATCTTCGAGGGCATTTTCGAGAAATACGGCCGGGACTTTACGGACGTGGGCGATGAGATTGATCTACAGACGGGCAAAATCATTGTGAATAATGGGCATATCCAAGAACTAGAGGCGGGGGAGGAGGAAGAAGCCGAAAATGATGACACCCGTTTCGCAACGACAAAACCAGATTGGCGGCGACTCGAGCAGGAGCGGTCTGTCGCGTCGGAGGAAGGAATCCTACCTCAAAACCCTGGTCATTTGTCGGGTGAGGAGGAGGCCGCGGGATTGGGTAATTATGAGGCTCCAGATGATGATCGCTCACGGCCTGTATCTCCCGTGCTGCCGTCGATCCAGGAACCGCAGGCTGGGTTGCGGATTCAGCACCACCCGGCGCCTGGGGATGAAGATGCCGGCAAACGTGACTCGAACCTACCTAGTCATGAGGATGACGACGACGATGGGGCTAGTGTGGACTCCTTGCTGGATAACACGCTACGCATCGAGAGCATCCTGGATCAATCCACCACCACCACCACCACCACCAAACTCGTGAGCGAAAAAGCAAAACCTGCGGCTGAAGCAACCGTCCAATCACACGGCAACAGGCGCAGTGAGGCGGTGGAGGAGCTATGGCGGGTGCCTGAAATCGACGCGAGCTTCTCCACGCCGACATGGAACAGGTCACGTCCGGCGGCGTCCACTGTGAATCGCGTTCGCTCGCAGTCTCCACCGGGAGCTGGCTCCCTATGGTCATTGCCTGAGAAGTCGCGACGGGCTCCACGGAAGAGCCAGGCAGGGGCAGCGATGAAAATCAAACTGCAGCGGAAAGTCATCCAGTCGAGCCCCGTGGTCTGCGACTGGTCCTTCGCAGAAACCCCCGAAGGAGACGAGTCCGACGACCCGTTGCAGGAAGACTACGAACCGTCGCCGACTCCTAAGCGGAGCATCCATGTCCGCGGAAAGACACCCGTGAAAGAACATCATACACCGCGTGAATTGAACTATCAATGCTCGGATTGCAAGCAGGTTTTCGTGCGCCACGGCTACATAACCCATCTCAGGGAGATTGCCTCCAGACCCTTCGACGGCCAACACGATCGGGCTGAGGTGACCCGCCGACTCGATACCCTGGTCAAAGAGCCCACTCCGAAGTCGAAGTCCAAGACTACCACATCTATCACACCAAACATTCTAACAGGTTCGCGCGCAAACGAACTAGTGGATGATAACTCTACTCCTACTAAGAAACGTGCTCGAAATGTCATCCAGCCCGATGAAGCGAGACTGATCATCACAATGAGACAAGTACAGGGGAAGAAATGGAACGAGATCCTCGACTGCCTTCCGCACACCAAGCTGACCTCGCTTATCCAATGGAATCGCAATCACTGGAGTGATCGCCGGGCCAATCCACCGTCATTATCCAAGCCTTGGTCGGAGGCCGAGCGGGCCGTTCTAGACAAATTCAAAGAGCAACAGGGCCTCAGCTGGACCACGATCCGCGAAGGACTACCTGGCCGACCCCATGCCGAGATCGAATTCGAGTTGTTGCAGCTCTGGGCTGGCACCGATACACTGTGATGCTCTTCAGCAACCATAGCAGGCTTGATCGGTCCCGACGAATCGATTAGCAGATGAACCACAACTGAGTCAGGACCCCGATTCTGACATGCAGTCCGTCAGCGGGGCCGATCGGACCCGGCACGTCAAGTTCCCAGATCCCGAGATTCGTGTCGTGACCCACTAGGTCGGATGAAGCGAGCGATGGCGTTCTGCTATCATAGCACAACCGAGTAGATCTCAGACTGTCGGATTGGGCGGCAGCTGAACAAATTCTACCCCCTGCCAGACACTAGCTGCAGTAACCATAAGTGGAAGTAGCTTTTGGGCCTTCGCCACCTCTCCAGGGATCAACCCTCTCAATGCTCTTGCCGTGTCTTTGTCCTTCATTGTGGACCCCGGCTAATTTTCGTGGATTAATTGTGGGCTTGACGTATCACGCGCTTACTCCTCATCCGTGGCGTCCGTGGCATTTAACACATCTTCAAGCTTGGTATCAACCGCGCCCCCGACGTCTCCTGCCTTCGCCCAGAACCGTGAGAGATGGCGTGAGCCTGAGTCGGACAGAACCGTCACAATTCTGTGGCCGGGGCCAAGCTTCATTGCTGTCTTGACGGCAGCGAAACCTGTAGTAGGGTGGTTTAGCCACAATCCGGTGAACATAAGATCATTGGGAAGGACTTACAGTTTACGGCACTGCTACTACCCACGAACAAACCGTCCTTCTCTACAAGCCATCTAGCCATTGCCAAGGCCTGTGCATCGGTCACCCGAACAGCGTCGTTAACCAGCTCCTTGCCCGCTTCGAAGTTAGCTGTCACTCGGTTGATCCCGATGCCCTCGACAATGGTGTCCACCTGTCTACGTCGCCTGGTGCCTTCTCTTTCTTTGAGGTCGAACATGACCCCGTAACGGACTCTGTTGTACAGCCCACTGCCTTGAGGATCGGCTAGGACCACACTGAGATTGGGGATGCGCGGCTTCAGGAAAAGTGCCACACCGGAGATGGTGCCACCTGTGCCCGCTCCAGCAATAAAGGCGTCCAACTTTCCGTTACACTGAGCATAAATCTCGGGCCCTGTGCCGTTGTAGTGGGCTCGCCAATTGGCTTCATTCTCGAATTGGTCGGCAAAGAATCCTCTTCCGCTGGCGGTGGAGGATGCAGTTTGTTCCTGGGCAAGCGAGCGTGCGCGATTGACGAAATTGTCTTTTTCGACAATGGGGGCCGGTGGCACGCGGTCCACTATCGCCCCCAGCTTCAACAACAGATTCGACTTCTCAATAGCCTGGTCGGATGGCATGCAGCTATGGCTGTGTCAGTATATGACTATGCGGTGGCTATCGACTTGATACGAACATATGGGCCAGGTAACCCTTGGCTCGTGCCAAAGAGGCTAGGGAGATTCCCGTGGAACCAGAAGTGCCTTCGTAGATGGTGTCCCCGGAATGAGGTCTTAGGAATCCGTGCTCTTCAGCCTGTATGGAGTGTGAGACATTTATCCCGGTATGTCATGGAAAGGACCTGCCATACAATTTGGATCATGCTGAGCGCAACCCGGTCCTTGGAGCTCTGTCCAGCTCCATTCAGAAACTAGATAACAAGTCAGCAACTTCTTGAGCAACTTTGTCTGTCCCCAAGACGTAGATCTGAGGTAGATAGGCAAATGACGTACTTCGGCCTTGCCTAATATCTCGCAGCCCGTCGCATCGGATAAGGATTTGATACGAAAGAGGGGAGTATTCCCGATGCAACCTTCAATGCCCTCGACGATGGCCGGTGGACCTGGTCTTGCGGCGAGAGTCTCGGTGGAGAGGTCCTCGGTTGAGAGGAGGTCCTCGGAGTCTGTCGCGGGCTGGGATTGACGACGGGTTAGATATTCATGGATGCGCTGATCTAACTCGGGGTACACCAGATCCTTGAATCCAATGGTAAGAAGAACACCTGCGACGAAGGCAGTTCCAATGTAGAGATGAGAATGATCATCCATGATTGCGAAGAAGAGAGGGGTCCAGTGGTGATGGACGAGGGCGAGTTAATTGCATTTGATGCATTTGATGGCGGGCGGAAAAAAAGCTTGGACCAATAACCGTTGCGCGACCGCCGCCTCTCCGCCTCTCCGCCTCTCCGTCTCTCCGTCCGTCTTCCCTTCCATCTCGTCTCGTGCTCTCCCCGAGCTTTCTCTCTTGCTCCTCTTTTTCGACGGAGTGCTTTGTGCTACCGCCCCCGCCCCACGAGCGATCATCTACCTCCTTCCCATGGACTCTCCAGTCCTCAATCAACTGCTTCGGCAGTTATTTCGACATCCCGCCTGTCAATCTTTCAAATCTACTCCTTCCCTCTCCGCGCGCCGACCGGGTTGCGTACGCCTGTCCCCATCCCGTCCGCACCACCGTCAACAATGTCGACCCTTCCTCCGGAAACTCCCCGCCAACAAGAAAGCCTCCAATGATGGTACGATCTGGAACGAGCGTCGCTTTATCACCAGAGACATCTCGGAGGAATTGCAGAAATACCCGATGGTCACGGCCAAAGAACTCCGTCATCACCGCGAGCGGCCGCGGCAGGTGAAGATGTGGGGACGGGAGTTCATCGATGGTAAGGAAAATCGTCGTCGTGATGGCTGGCTGCTGCGACTGGACAACCGCTCACATACTCGCGTGCTCTCTCTCACAGACAGTTTGTACAATCTCCAATACGGCTACTTCTCCCAACATGCCACCATCTTCAGCCCCGGGGAGCCCTTCATCTTCAACGACATCGCCGATGGGCCCGCGTTTCACACCATGCTACGGAATCGTTATACGGAGTTCGAGGACCGGTTAGACGAAGCCGAGCCCGACGTCGCCCGCCAGCTGTGGCACACCCCGACGGAGCTCTTCCAACCCTACTACGGCGAGACGATTGCTCGGTACCTGGTGTCGAACTATAAACTGACGCTGTACCCGTATCACGATCTGATCATCTACGAGATGGGCGCTGGAAACGGCACGATGATGCGGAACGTGCTGGACTACATCCGCGAGGTGGACTACGAGGTCTACCAGCGGACGAAGTACAAGATCATCGAGATCTCGCCGGCGCTGGCGAGTCTGCAGCTGAAGAACCTGATCGCGTCGGCCGAGTCGGCCGGCCACCGGGACCGCCTCGAGATCATCAACCGGTCGATCTTCGACTGGAACACCTACGTGCACTCGCCGTGCTTCTTCCTGGCGCTGGAGGTGTTCGACAACTTCTCCCACGACATCATCCGCTACGACCTCAAGACGGAACAGCCGCAGCAGGGCGGGGTCCTGATCGACGCGAACGGCGAGTTCCACGAATGGTACCGCGACTACCTGGACCCGGTGGCCGCGCGGTTCCTGCGCGTGCGGCAGGCGGCTGCCCGGCGCCCGTTCCCGTCGCCCCTGGGGCCGAAGTACATGCGGGCGCTGCGGCCGTACCTGCCGGCCGCGGGCCAGTTCTCGCAGCCGGAGTACATCCCCACGCGGCTCATGCAGTTCTTCGACATCCTCAACAACTATTTCCCGGGCCACCGGCTGGTGGCGAGTGACTTCAGCTCGCTGCCGGACGCCGTGCGCGGGCTGAATGGACCTGTGGTGCAGACTCGGTTCGAGCGGCGCACCATTCCTGTGACGACTCCTTATGTAAGTCGGGTCTTGAGATCTAGTCCGAAGTTTTGAGGAATGTTTTCTGACTGGCACGCAGGTCCAACAAGGATACTTTGATATCTTCTTCCCGACCGACTTCAATGTGATTGAGGACATGTACCGGGCGATCACCGGCAAGTTGACGCAGGTGGTGAGCCACGAAGACTTCATGCAGCGCTGGGCGTACATTGCAGACACGGAGACGCGGAACGGGGAGAATCCGATGCTGACATGGTACAAGAACGCCAGCATGCTGATGACTGTTTGAGTGAGGGTTGGGGTCAACTAGGAGGTGTACGATAGAAGATACCAAGCATGGCCGCATGGCCTACTATCTTATCTCGGCGGCTATGGTATCCGGAACTCGGCAATCTGCAGGTGATAGATAGCTGAATCTATTGAATGATTGGCGTGCTACAGTGGTTGAGGATACATTCTGACATACTCCGGAGTAGATAGTGATGATGCTGTACCCAATCCGATTGATTCATCATTATCTCCTATCTTTCATGAGTGCGGAGTATTGAGATAGTTGTGTATAGCATTCCACTGGCAGGTAACTAACTCCCTTATAAACTTCTCCGCATGAACCCCGCTCCAGTTCCATTGATTTCCCCTCGTTCCGCAACCATAACCATAAACTCCTCCACCACCCCCAACTATACAACTTCACTTCATTTCACAACCCAGACCACTCCAACCACCAACAAACCCCACCAAGCAACAGCAAAAGCAACAATGACCCAAACCACTCTCCTTTCACCCCCAACAATCCCCACTATCCCCACCTGGAAACCCACCGTCTACGCCAAACGCCAGGCCCAACTCGCCGCCATCCCCGAAGCCTGGCGTCTTCCCCACCCCCCGGCCACCCCGACACCCTCCAAACAAGACCCAGACCAAGACCAAGACCAAGATACCCTAACCACCATCCGCACGAGCGGCATCCTCACCGCGCAAGAGCTCGCCTGGACCGAAACCGCCGACACAACCGTGCTGCTCCGCGCCCTCGCGTCCGGGGAAATCAGCTCCGTGCAGCTGACGACGGCCTTCTGCAAGCGCGCCGCCCTGGCGCAGCAGCTGACCAAATGTCTGACGGAGATCTTCTTCGACCGGGCGCTGGCGCGCGCGCGGTGGCTGGACGCGGAATTCGCCCGCGCGGGCGGGCGGCCGCGGGGCCCGCTGCATGGGTTGCCGGTGTCGATCAAGGATCGGTTTGATCTGGAGGGGGTGGATACGACTGTTGGTTCGTTTTATCTTTTCCCCTCCGGGGGGGACGGATGAATGTGGGCTGATTGTTCATGTCTGGGTGAAGGCTGGGTAGGACTGATCAACAAACCCGCCCGGAAATCTAGCTCGATTGCGCGGCTGCTGGAGTCGATGGGGGCGGTGTTGTATGTCAAGACGAATGTGCCGCAGTCGCTTATGGTATGTTCTGTCCTTTCGGGGAACGATGGTTGCTGACCTAGGGCTGGTTCTGCTGGAACCTGGAAGATGTCCGACTCCTACAACCACGTCTTCGGACAATCGATCAACGCCTTCAACAGCCGACTCATCTCCGGGGGCAGTTCCGGCGGCGAGGGGGCGTTGATTGGCACCCGGGGCAGTGTGCTGGGGATCGGGACGGATATCGGGGGCTCGATTCGCATCCCGGCCAACTTGCAGGGGTTGTATTCGGTGTGTCCGTCGAGGGGGAGGGTTCCGTGGGATTGTTCGTTGTATGTTTGTTTCAACTCCCTTTCTTTGCTCTGCGTGGGGGTTTGTTTCTGGGATATGAGGGTCGAGGGGGGGCATGGTATACAAAGACTAACAGTATACCAAAAGCATGCACCAACACTACATGGTGCCCCCCGTCGCCGGCCCGATGGCGCGCAGCCTCGCCTCGATCGAGCACTTCATGGCCGCCCTGCTGGCCTCGGAGCCCTGGACCCTCGACCCGGGCTGCATCCCGATCCCCTGGCGCGCGGAGCTGGCCGCCCTGCCCCCCGCCCACCGGAAACTGCGGGTGGCGATCATCCACGACGACGGGGTCGTCAAGCCGCAGCCGCCGATTGCGCGGGCGATGCGCGAGGTCGAGCGGAAGTTGGTGGATGCCGGGCATGAGGGTGTGTCTTGCCCTTTTTCCTTTGTCCTTTCCCTTCCCTTCAAACTAGATGTCAAGCCCGTACCGCCGTACACAACCACCCCCGTCATCATACTTACTGGGAGAAAAGTAATCCCCTGGCCCGCCACCGCCCTCCACAAAGAAGGCACCGCCCTCTGGACGAAAGCCATCTTGGCCGACGGCGGCCAACACTGTCGGTACCTGTGCGACATTGTCGGGGAGCCGTTGATCGAGGGGATGGTCGTGGGGACGGCGGAGGATGAGTTGTCGGTCGAGGAGAGGGAGAAGGTAGGCTGGGCTGTTCCTGTTCCTGTTCCATCACCTCACCTTCCCCCTTGCCCGAATTCCCCCCCATCTTACACAAGTAGTAACAAGACGAAAAGCTCGAAGAAACAAAATACACCTACCAAGAAACCTACCTATCGCAGTGGACGACCAGCGGCATCGACGCCCTCCTGATGCCCGTGACGCCCTGGGTCGGCTACCGGCCCAAATCCTGGGTCGTCAGCGCCCAGTGGCTCGGGTACACGGCGCTGTGGAATTTGCTGGATTACGCCGCGGTCACGGTGCCGGTGACCTGTGCGGATGCGCGGGTCGATTGTCCAGAGAGTAACCGCGACAGCGAGATCAACCGGGCGTGGCGCGAGCATGTGCCCCGCAATGAGTCGGATCGGTTTAATTATCTGCAGTGTTGGTTTTTTTTTCCGCTTTCTTTTCGTTCTCTTGCCTCCCTTCGGGAGGGAGGGTTAGGGGTTTGTGAGCTGGGCTAACATCCTTTTCTGGCAGACGATATCGATCTGGTCAAGGATATGCCGGTTACGGTGCAGGTGGTTGGGGGGAAGTTCGGGGAGGAGAAGGCGGTTGCTGTGGCTAAGGTTTTGGATGAGCTTTTGAGGTAGATTCTCTGCCTGGGAAACTTGGGTATAATTGAGTTGTATATCAACCTACATACTACATATCTGAAGAAGACCGCTCGTATGCGGGAATCAAAATTTTCGACTCAGGGTGATGATGAAGTAGTAACATAATGGGATACTGCTAATGCGAGATATTATACAAACTATACCGATATATATACTCCACTCCAACAAGCGCAACCTAAAGTTTCGCCTGCGGCTCACGCTCACCATTATTCTGCCACGCAAACCCAATCTTCTTGCCGATCCCCGGCTCGACAATGACATTCACCACCGTGACCTGCTCGCTCGCGAACCCCTGCCGCGTGGCCTCGACCAGCTCCTCCTCCGTCCGCACAAAGAACCCCCGGCCGCCGCACATGGTCGCCAACATCTCATACCGGGTCTCATACAGCAGACTGGTCGACCGCAGGCCCCGCGTCCCCTCCCCGCTCGCCTTGGTATCATTCCGCGCCGTTTGATCCTGCAGCGTCGTCCACTCGGCCGCCGAGGTCGTGTCCCCGTGGTAGATGCCCGAGTTGTTGACCACGAAGATCAGCGCGGGGATGCGGTACCGCGCCAGGGTCTCGATCTCCATGGCGCTAAACCCGAAGGCGCTGTCGCCTTCGAAGGCGACGATTTTCTTCGGCTTCGACGGGGAGGAAGCTCCTGATGCTGCACCGGGCATCGCGTTGTACGCTTCATGCGCCGCGGCGATATACCCCATCCCCACGCCCATCGTCGCGTAGGTCCCTGCGTCCAGTCGCTGGCGCGGGTGGTCGACGCTGAAGATGGACCGCGAGATGTCCATCGTGTTCGCGCCCTCGGACACATACACCACGTCGCTGCCTGCCTTGTGAGTCAGCTCGTCCAGCGTCGACTTGATCAGGTGGAAGGCCCGCTGGTACGTCATCGGGGCATCCTTCGGGGTCGGGCGGTTAGCCGCCTGGGCCGCGGTCTGTATATTCTTCTTGATCGATGCATCCAGCACGTCCAGGAAGGTCTTGTCAGAGGCCCCACCAGCATTAACAACCGGAGCATAGCGCCAATTCGCCAGGGCGGCGACCAGCTGGTCCACGACCAAGGAGATGTCGCCGACGATGCCCAGCTCCGCGGCGCCGGCATTGCGCCCGATCTCCTCGGCACACAGATCGACCTGGATGATCTTAGCCGTGGGGGACCACTTGGGCGCCTCGCCGAAGTGGAGGATCCAGTTGAGGCGCGCGCCGAGCACGAGCACCACGTCCGCGTGTTTCAGCGCCGCGCTGCGCGCGCTCGACACGTTGCGCGCGTGCGAGTCCGGCAACACCCCCTTGCCCATCGGGGTCGGGAGGAAGGGGAGCCCCGTGCGGTCAACGAGCTGGCGCAGCTGGGCCTCGGCCCGCGCGTACGCGGCCCCCTTGCCCACCACCAGCAGCGGCGCCTTGGCCGTCTTCAGCAGCTGCGCCGCCTTGAGGATCAGCGCCGGGTCACCGCTGGCCTTGGGCGGCGCGGGCACCCGCATGGTCTCCGGCGGAGGCAGCAGCAGCCGATGGTGGTCCGCCGCAGCGGTTGCGCGACCCTGGATGATGTCGGCGGGCAGGTCGACGAAGGTCGGGCCCGGACGACCGTACCAGCAGGTCCGATAGGCGTTCTTCACCGCCCCCGGGATGAAGTCGAGCGAGGAGGCGCGCACCGCCAGCTTGGTGTGCGGCGTCAGGAAGGAGATGGCGTCGAGTTCCTGGAAGGCGCCTTTGGTGATTGCGGTGGTCTCGGCCGAACCGGCCAGCACCAGTAAGGGGAAGTTGTTGGCGGTTGCATTGCCTATCTATTTTGGCGGAATTGGCTTTAGTTAGCACGAGAGGAGAAACAGAAGGGATGGCTTTGTTAGCATGAAAGGATAGATAGATATGAATTCAACAAAGCCAAGAAGTACAAATCACGTAGATAGCAGCACCCCCAGGGCATGGAAAACAACTCACCCCGGCCAAAGTATGGAGAACGCCCGGTCCTCCCACGACGAGACAGACACCGGGTCGTCCGGTCATGTATCCATAAACACTGGCGGCATAGCTGCAAGCCTGCTCGTTGCGGAAGGCCACGAATCGAATGCCCAGATTGATGGCCTCCTCGGCGATCTCCACGACGGGGATGCCGACGATGCCAAAGATCACGGTGACGCCGAGATCGCGCAGCGTCCGGGCGATGATCTGGGCACCGGTGACGGCAGCCATTATTTTCTGAGGGGAAGTGTGATTAAGAGCTTGGCAGCTTGGCAGGATGGATGGATGGATGGATTGATGGATTGATTTTAATTAATGTAGGGCTGAATAGTTGACAGTGAGTAAATAAAAAGGTTGGGGTTGGGGGTGTGGGGAAAGAAAGATAGGCAGCTGCGAAGTAACTTAACAATGGAAATAAATGGCCGAGGCACAACCCATTCATCGGCATGACGCAACAGCAACAGCAACAGCAACAGCAACAGCAACAGCAACAGCAACAGCAACAGCCGGTTTCATGCCCGAGGCAGCCATACTTCAACGAGATCAAATCTCATGCATTCCTGATTATCTTCTGCAGCCGCACAACCCTGTATTGTATAGTCTCAATTGTTGCTGCTGCTATGTTGCTACCAATGGTATCTCATCTACCTACCCATCCCCTCATTTCAAAAGAACATACCCACATGAAAAAAAAAACAAATCTTAAAAAATTCAAACTCGCTATGCTTCCTGCCAGCAGAATCGCTCTAGAACTCGAATTCCTTCCGGAACACATTGACGTCCATCCCGGCCACGACTTGATCGGCCAGGTCCCGCCGTCCCATCTGGCTGAACACCCGCCGCAGCGTGTCGTACAGGTTGGTGCTTTGGTTCTGGCTGACATGGAGCATGCGTTCCAGCTGTTCGTCGGCAATGCCTCCCTCGCCGCCGATGATCTCGCGCGCCCGTTCCCGACCCTCTTGCTCGACGACCCGGTGCATCGACAAAGCGCCCAGGAGGTGCTGCGCGGCCTCCGGGTAGCAGCCAATGTTGATGCAGGAAACGCCCAGGTTGTAGCGAGCCCGGACGAAGTTGGGGTTGATGTTCAGCGCCTGCTCGTACGCCTCGATGGCCTCCTCGGACCGACCGGAGTTGGCCAGCGTGGCACCGAGCCGGTTCCAGAGTAGATGCAGCTGCTCCTGCTGGTTGGTGGTTCCAGACTCCGTCGAGGCCAGCGCAGCCGAGAAGCAGTCGACTGCCTTGTCGTACTCTTCTGCGCAGTAGAACAGAACACCCAGGCCCACCTGCACGTCCGGATCCATCTGCTCACCCGACGGAGACAGTTGAGCAGCCTGGATGAAGAGATCAGTGACCCGGTCATGGAGCAGCTGACGATCCGTGAACCCAAGGTCAGCGTCTTCGGATACATCCTTGGGATTGATGATCTGTGGGTACTTGACGGAGAGCCAGCGCTCCAAAGTGCGGTAGGCGGTAGAATCGTAGCCCTCATTGGTGTAAGAGACGGCCAGACCCATGAGCGCATCCAAGTTGCCAGCATCGATCTTCAGGGCTTGCTCCAGAGCTCGGATCGCGGGCAATTCTTTCTCGTTCTGGGCCTGCGCGGTCCCCAGCATCGTCCAAGCCTGTACGTGCTGCGGGTCCTTCTGGACCGCCGCCTCGAAGGCCAGCGCAGCCAGAGACAAGTTGCCACCCTCCCGCATAATCTTGACACCTTCTTCGAATGGGTCGTTGACATTCTGGAAAACATTGTCTTCCTCGAACAGGTACTCGCCTAGTTGCGGGTTGCGGAACCGCGTGTTGAGGGTCTCGAATCCATCCCAGTCACCCATATCGCCCATGTGAAGGTTCTCGTCGATGTTGAAATCGGTCTCACCCTCCGCCAGTTTCCTATTTACTGCCGCCTCAGCTTGAACTCTTTGCCACACGTTTTCAAACGCATCGAAACTCTCCTCGATGGCGGTAGTAGTAGTGGTGGTGGTGGAGGTGGAGGTGGTGGGGACTGACCTGTCCAGCTCATTCAGCTCTGCCTCCATGGCTGCGTTGGCCGCATCGTCCAGCGTCTGGGTATCCGCCGTCTCCATCTCCGCGAACTGCGCCTCCCAGTTCTCGTCATCGAGCTCCACCATTCGCCCCTTGCCTTTGTCCTGCGTGACGGCCTCGGCCGGTTGCTGCTGCTGGTGCATGGCCATCGGGCCGAAGTTCTGATGCATCATCCCCATACCCCCCATGCCCATGTAGCCCATAGGACGCTGGTAACCAGCCAGCATCGGGGACGGGGCGGAGGCGACGGAGGGGTGAGCCGCCTGGGGCATGCCAGTCCGACTCTGTTGTTGGAACCGGGCGAATTCGGCCGGGTTGAATCCCGCGGGGGCGTTCAGCATCGGACCTTGGGACCCATTAAAGGCGGCCTCCATCCGTGCATGCTCACCGGCATCGAACTCCGCCACCCAGCCCGGAGATCCTGTCCGCGGGGGTGCGTTCTGGAATTGGTCCAGTTCACGTCTGAGTTGTTCCATGGCGAAGGGCTGAGGGCTAGCGCCCGGTAGTTGACCGGGTTGTTGAGAGAATTCGTCCATCATCTAACACATTCGAAATAGCAACCATTAGTTGAATGGGAACCACGGCAGTGGGCCACGCCCTCTTCCCCGCGGGGAGGCTGAGGAGAGGGTGGGGTGTGTTTGGAACATGGAGATACCTACCTGATCTTGACCACCCATCATTCCTCTAGACCGCATGCCTTCCTGCATGCCTCCCGGACCGCGTCCGACGAGGCGATCACGTTGCAGGGACTTGTCATCTTGGACATGCTTTGTAAACTGCGTCAGCGGGTTTCCGGCTGAAGAGCACTCGGCGCCACCAAGGAACGACATGTTGTGGGAATATGTGCAGCGACCGCGCTATTCAGTTCTCACGTAGAACAGTTCATATGTTTCGAAAATAGGACAAGGGAGGACCAGTGGTAGAAGAGAGAGGGAGGGGGGAGAGATAAGAGCGCGAGGGAGAGAGAGAGGAATAAGTGAGGAGACTCGCCCCGAGATGGCTCTCTAAGCACAGAGACGTGGGGTTTCGGCGCGGCTTCGCTGCCGACCGGCGGAAAGATACCGAGGCCCCCCAGGAAGTCACGTGTGCCATACTATTTATTTGGTTTCCTTTGGTTTCCATCTGTCTAAGCCTACGTGGTATGTACGGAGCAGGAAATGATGAATGGAATGGACTGTACGACATAATTCTGTAATATACATGAAAAGGATGAACTTGATATACACTCAAGACTGTTACACCTCAATGTAGGCCAAGTGGAATTAGTATCTGGGACAACGACTTAACCCCTACTCCCGCTGCTCCGGCTGCTCCGGCTGCTCCTGCTGCTCCTGCTGCTCCCGCTGGGAGCCAAAGTTGTTGATGCCCTTGTGCTTGGAGCTGTAGTCCAGGCGCAACTTCTTTCCATAGGGCATCTTCTGGCTGAGTGCCTCCATGGCATTGCGCGCACTCTCGAGGTCAACGAAGTCGGCGTGGGCGAAACCACGGGGCTGTCCGGTGCGGCGGTCAATCGCCACGCGCACATCGATGACGTTGACCACATCGCTGAACAGATCGTTGAGATCACGGTCGGTCATCTCGAAGGGCAGGTTGCCGATGTAGAGCGACTTCGAAGGGGGCGACACCCTGTGCTTCTTCATGCCGGTCTGCGCGAACATGACGCTGATACGACGTCCCTCGTAGATCTCCAGGTGCATCTCTTCGATGGCACGCTGAGCCGACTCGATCGAATCGAAATCCACATAACCGAATCTAAGTGACAGACAACCCCCAAAGTCAGAATTTGCACACGCGGCAATGTTTGGAATTCAGGACCGAAACTTGTGCGCTTACCCCTTGCTGATTCCCCGCTGGTCATGGATGAGGTGCACTCTCTGCACCTCTCCGAACTTCATGAAGAAACGTCTGAGATCGTCACTTGTGACGTCGTAGAAAAGGTTTCCAACGAAAATGGTGGTCTTCGGCTCCGGCTCCTCCCTGGCGAAGTTTGATCTGAATCTGCGGGTCCCAGATTCGCCATTGCCAGAGTTATCCCGCTGGAAGGAACGTCGTCTCGGGGCTTCCGGGGCAAAAGGCTCATCGGCCTGCTCAGAAGAATTCTCCTTCTGATCGGCGTACTGAGAAACAGCCTCGACGATGCTCTCGTTGCTGGTCTCGGGAGACTGCTCGTTGGTGCTGGGAGCTACGGGCTTGTTCTGAGCATCATCGCTGTTCCACCGGCTTTGAAGCTGAGACTGAACGGGTCTGCTGGCAAAAGCAAGGCGCAAAGGGCTGGACGCGTTGGAGCGCGGTACAGAGCGAATCGCGACTCTGCTAGGAGCAATCAACAGCCGAGAGGCTACCTGGCGGAAGCAATACCTGAATAAATCCAATACTGTTAGACAGATACTACTAATGGCGAAAGGCAGTGATAACCAGACTCACATTTTTGTGTTTGAAGAATGATTAAATTTTAGAGGAAAGGATGGAAAAGGATGAAGTTTTCTCAACCCAAAGAATTTGTGGCAAGGAGATGCTTCGGGGAATTCAGCAACGAAAACTTCCCTTATCAGTTAGTCACGTGATGCTATATCAGCACACCATGCCCAATGTGTAATCGATCACTGGAGTTCGGGAAATTGCTGCGCGGAAATGCATGTTGCCCGTGACTCAAGTATCTCCTGAAATGCATGCTACATAATCCAATAACTACAATGAAGGAAATATCCCGACTAGACCTGAACATAGTCGGAGGAAAGAGCTCTACGTTCTGTGGTTGTCTCTGTTTTCGCGAGTTCAATAGAGTACGGTACGCTAAAATCTGCAGACGAGCATGAACTACCGACAACAATAAGAGACTCCAAGATAGAGTGTAGATGACTAGTATTTGCATGACCTATCGTGACGTGTCTTCGCGTAATATACATCCAATCCTCAATCGAATATCCACGCTGATTCGAGCGTAGAACACGAATATGATTATAGCTGTGGAAACCAACTAGAAAGAGCCCAGCCCAGCCTTTGAATCCAACCGCGTCCTATTCGCCATCCTGTGAAGCTAAAGATTAGTCCTGCAGAGCTTTGTAGCACGACACAAATACAATCCACATAAAATGAAATCCAGATTCCCGACCAACTTTTGATTCATTGAATGTAGTCAGATCCTAGAAAGGCAGACACGAAAGAACTTGAACAACATCGTTGCTTAGGTTCCCGGACCGCTACTTGGGTTGTTGAGAGAGGATGGGTTGACAGGATAGCCTGCCGTCGACATGGCAACATTGCTGCCCTCGTAGCTGTTAGCATCAGGGGAGAATATGTTCGGGCCACGAGGCATAGAACGCATGCGGTCAGGGCCGCTGTTTTGTGTGGCTGGCAATTGTGCTGAAGACAGGGGACTTTGACCCGGTTGTTGCTGTTGCATGTCTCCCGATGGCCACCATTGTGAAGGTATATCCATTGCCGAACTCTGAATATAGGTATCCCAAGCGTCCTATGATTGTGATCAGCCATGAATTCTTTTTTCAGGGGATTGGTGGGTTAGCATACCCAGTCCAGGTTCAACTGCATGTCGGGCACCTGCCCAAACATCGCGCTGAACGGTGAAGGTGCCCCCGGAATCTCTGCCGCGTTTGCAAAGCCACCTTGCATGGGCATTTGCGTGTCTGCCATCTTGTATGCAGGGTCGTTGAGCGTCGATTGGCTCGAAGCCATGGGACTCATTCCACTGCTCAGGAGCCCCAATGTCATTGCGGCGCTTTGTTTCTCATCCTGTGGCTCAAACGCCGATGCAGACGCGGTATTACTTTCTGAAAATCCCAAATTCAGCTTGGCAAGCATTACTCCCAGAGCTCCGGCAGCTTTCCATGCATCGATAGTCTCATCACGAAGCTCGTCCCAGATTTCTCGGGTTCGTTGAAGCGCAGCTACCATCTCATCCCGACGTTCCTTAGTCCAGGAATAAGGATCACTAGAGGTTCGACCCGATGCCTGGAGTTGCTGTCCATGATAAAGATCAAGGCAAAGAATGGTTGCAGCGAGCAAATAGTCGGAAGAGCCAAGTGAGGTTAGCTTGTTGTATCTGCTGCGTAGACGACCTGTGGGCCGAGTCTCGTCATGAAGCATGGACTGAAATCGCAACAGCTCCATTGCAGAGTCCAGGCAGGTCCGCCTCGAGTAACTAAATCGAGGGTTCTCACGTGCTCGTACAAGGTATTGTCGATGAAGCACGCATTGTGCTTTGTGATACACGCTCGCAACCTAGAGATGGTCAACACTGCATAGAACATCTCAACAAGGACAGAACTTACCGCAAATCGTGACATGATCAAGTTTGGAGAGTCCAATGGGCAATCTTCGATAGGACGCACGAGTAGGTGCTCCGGGATCAGATCGCGAGCTTGACGAAGCTCCGCATCAAGCTCCATCACCTTGTCATAAGACGTTGCAGTCTGACAACGTGAAGTATGCTCGCTGACATGGCCGAAAGTGTACGTCAGCCGCGCTTTAGCAATCAAGAACGATATCGGCGTCGGTTCATTTGCGGGACGGGAAGGCGGAAGTTCTTGACAATTCTCATCAAAGTCGTCATCGTACAAATTTCGAGGGAGCTCAGTATCACTGTCAGTGGAACGGATCATGCTGGGCAACCCCACTTGAGAGGAGAACAACAGGTCCGCCTGCCGTACGAAGGTCCACACGCGACGCCGCATTTCTCCTTGAAACGGTGTAATATTGGGGAACATCTTGGAGTCACGATGGTAGCCCATCCTCATAGCCAAGCGCGCGATCACTCCCACGAGAACCCACACCGACACATCTGCTTCCCTGGTTTGACAGAAGTCACCATGAAGGTGAAAGATCAAACTCTCAATGACGTACGGATATGGTTTGGTATAGTCGGCCAGCGTAAGACATTGGGCTACGAGGTTTCTGAAAGTTCCAGCCATGTCCAGGGACTTGCCCCGAAATTCCGGGGGTTCGTCTCCATTGCGATGGTACGAGAGCATGGCTAATCGCATCATGGCAAACAGCATGCCAATCCATATCGTGCAAGTCTGGGAAGGATCTTCCCAATGTTTGTTGTACTAGCTGGGATTAGCGATACGGTAATCATGTAGGGTGATGGACAGATGAGTCTTACCTGCGTCTGAAAAGTGGGCCCATGAAGAATGTCTACTTCGGAGTGAGTACTGACATAAGGTATTTGCAAAAAGCCGTCTGACTTACGTGTTGATGGGTCATAGCAGCTGAAATAGCGCGCGATCAGCATATCGGTCGTATATTTAGACGGGAAAGAAGACATAATTTCCGCCCGAGTCGCGGGTTTCATTGCCCCAAAGAGTAGAGCGGAACCTTGGACGTCAGTCGGGAGTTGGGTTGTCTTCAGCTTCTCCGTCTGCTCCTCGTATTGCTTCTTGTGAGTGGAGAAATAATTTCGCACTTCCGCAATCTGAAGCAGGCGTTAATCGCTGGCGATAGCTCTGGTGCGCGCAGGCAACTTACATCGCTGAGGACCGATGCCCAATGTACCTCACTGATATAATAGGACTTGTTGTTGTCAAACTTCATGATTCCAAACGACTTGGTGACCTGCTCGGTATCACTGTCCTCAGGGCCGCCAGGGGTTTCATCTTCCACATCTATATCGACCGTGTTCGGTACAGACCCCGTGCTGCTGCTATTGCCGGAAATCGCAGCCATGGCCGCTGCGGGGCCTGCAGACTGGGAACCATTAGTCATAAGCGATAGGACGAGGCTCTCAAGTCGATCGATCCTATTCTGCATATCATCTGGAGAGCTCGCAGCTGACGGCTGCGACACATTCTTTTTTCGCACATTTGCTTGGGCGTATGAGCACGAAATCGCATCACCACGCTTGATGCAGTTTTCGCAGGGATGGGCACGGTTGCATTTCAGCCTGATGACTCCACTGTTAGCACAAATGGAAAGGTGGCCAGCGAGGCAAGTGCTTACTTTCGATGCCGACATGGCGCACATGAGAGGGGAACTCGATTTCTCTTTCTGATGACTCTGAATTGTCCTTCCGGGGAAAATGCGCCAGCGCTCGACGAGGTTGTGGATGGGGGTGTCGGAGACATATTGAGCTATATTATAACAATCACCTGGGAAACAGTGCTTGCGAGAGTAGCCCGGACGAAAAATGCGGGGGGAGAAAGAATGGCCTGCCCAGAGACGACTATTGAACCTGCTGAGTATCGCGTAGGATTTCGGCGCCAATATGTCTAAAGGGATCTGGTCCGGATGCTGTAGAGGTTGGGAGTCTGTCCGGTCGACGGCGCAAGTTGTCAATGAATCTAATGGACAATATGACAAGACTCAAGTAATCGGCGCGCAGCCCTCTGAAAGTCTGCGAGCGTAACCAGAGTCCGCCCTGTTTATCAAGAGCCCTTATTGCACAACAATACTCGATCCAGTGGTTTGACCGCGATCGTTGCGCTGAACGCGATTGAGCGGGCTTATGGTACGATCGAGGGGCGCGCGGCGATGGGCGACCGAAGAAGACCGCTGTCCGTCGGGGTTGAACAGATTTGGAAGACACGGGCTAGTGTTGACTCGACCTTGAAAACAACGGCACAAAGAATCGCGTTGCACACGGATCGAAACGAAAAGAAAAGAAAGTGCCGAACAACAAGACGAGGAGGAGGCAGAGAAGAGATCCAATGAGGGGCACGATCGGCGCACTGCCTTAGCGGGTCGAACTTGGGAGAATGAAAGGCAAGCAGCCGGTCAAGCCGGGCTTATCCAGTTTAAGATTATATCAGTGATAGACAGAAGAGAGAAGAGGCAAGCCCAGGTTGGTCGATACCTGAAGAGGCACGTAGTTGGGGTTAGTAGAATTGAAGTGAAGAAACGACTTTGCGAAACAAAGGGTACGGAGTAGTAAGAGTAGGATAGGTAGGATAGGTTATTATCTCCGTTATCACCTCGAAGGCGGTCAGTATGTAGGCACACACACAGCTGACGTAAAGACAGTGACTGAGTCAATCACGCGCAAGTGAAGTGACGGATGATAAACTTCAAAGTATACGTAGACTGGATCTGATAATCGGGCAGGTTGCAGCTTGGCTGGCAGAGAAAACAGGACTGAAAGGCAAAGTGGAAATGCGGTGCGGTTAGTTAGTTAATAGTACGTAGTGAGAGGGGGGAATAAGTTGAATTACTCAGAACTAGACCAGACCATGCAACCGCCCGTCTCACGGAAACCCCGACAGGTCACTAAACTTCACTCACTAAACGTGGTTGGCGCGCCGGCCATGCTTACTACTGCATGGGTTGAGTCGGTTGACTCACTCGCTCGGACTCCAAAACCAATAGATAAGCAATGACATGGATTGAGAACAGGCAGCTAAGGTACAGTAACTTGGAATGGTCTTGCACACAAGTTTTCTCCACTACTAAGTACTATACATTGATTGTATTTGCATTCTGCCTCACAACGAATCAGGATAGTAGTTGACCCCATATCAAAATGCAGGGAAACGCTTTCACAAATACTAGACAAAGATTCGGCATGCAATGATACATTGCTTGCAAAGATAAGACTTCCTCCTATCGATAGCTACAGACTCTCGGTTCTTTTCTGCTTCCGTATGTGGATGTTGGCCCCTGGTTTACTCCGGATTCGCTTGGCTTACTCTCAAGGTATACTCAAGACTTGGCGAAAGGTCTTGTTCTGGAATGGGTATATGCATGGGCTGAGCAATGAAGCACCGCGCAACGCAGCTTAGCGATGCAGCAATCAATTTTCAGCACCGAAGTTCCAACTCCGCTGGTTGTGGTTTCTTACGCTCTGCCGCTGAGGGGGCGCCATCTTCGTGGGTTCAGGTGACTGGTCATAGGTATCCCAGGATGGCTCCAGCGCCTTAACGGCCTTTTGACGGTCTCCGGGAATAGGCTTTCTGTTTTCCGCGTTGCGCTTGCTATCGCGAGGCGACTCGTCGGCCATATCCCAGTGGGTCTCGAGCTCCTTCTTACGGTTGGCGCCATTGTTGTTGACTCTGGAGAGGGGCGCGTTTGCGTTCTGAGAGAATTCATCGTCTTCCTTGTTGTCGAAAAGGTGGTTCTTGTAAAGGCCCAAACCTTTGTTCTGGAATGAACTGATAATGCGGCCGCCTGGCCTCTCTTCGGGAGTCTCGGTCACCGAAAAATGAGTTTCAGCATCAGGACGGGGGTGCTGCGCCCGTGATCGGACTGGGACGGATGTAGGTTCCTGCTCATCATCGCCCCAACCAAAGTGACGGATTTCCTCTCCTCGAAGTTGACGCTTGGGCTTCTCGGGGGTCACAAAGTCTTCAAAGTCCCAGTGAGGGGCCTGACGAGACACAGGGCGCCCGGGCTTCTCATGGACCTCCCGAGTGCTGTTATCCCCGCCAAGCTCAAAGTGGTCGTAACGTTTGGGGTGAGCCTTGTACGCAATCTGCTGGAGTCCTTCTTTGGTGGCGGCCTCATCATGATCGAAGATGCGCGAGGGTTGCAAGTTCTTGGTACCGGCCTTAGGGGGAATTCGCTTTCTGGATGGCGACGCGTCGGGAGTATCGTTGTCGAAGTCACCTTCGGTACTGAGGAAGAGCTCGCCGTAGTCACGCGCTGGAGGCTGGGCAGACGCAGGAGCACGCGGGGCACGCACAGGTTCTCCTCGGTCCTTGCTGTCCTTGCCTGGCGAGAGAAGTTCAAATAGGGAGTCAGCGGCATGAGGGTCCTTGATGTACTTTTTCCCTGGAGAGGCGATCTGGCGCTCCGGAACACGCGCTTTCTCCTCCGTGGAGGCAGGTGGGGCAGGCGCAGAAGCTGACCCCGGTCCGTGATCGCTAGGACTCGACGAGATGGCAGATTTAAGAAGGCGAAACTGGTCTTTGGCATCACGAATGGGCCAACCGCGAGCACGCGAACCGATCACTTCGACTTGTTTCAGTAACGAAGCTTGGTCCCAGTAGATGCGGACATTCTGGATTTGCTGCTGAGCATTGAAGCGAACAATGTGAACCTAAATGTATTCAAGTATCTGTTTAGCTTGGCACAGTCGTATGGATAGTGTACGGGTACTGGGCGCATATTTACCGTCGGAAAGGTAGCGACATGATCGGCCAGGAAATTGTCGTCAAGCTGAGGAAGGTACGCCCCGCCGCCAGACACAAATTCCAGAGTAGTTTCAATATCCAAGCAGAGAGAGTTGGTGCTTTCGAAGGCGTCCAGAATGGTCTCCGACTTGGTCTTGACGATGCGCTGCTGTTTGCTGAAATGGCTGACAATCGCAGCGTCACCGTCTACCTTAGTAGTGGTCGTGATGTAAACGAGGGACGCATCGGTGGCCAACGGAACCGACTTGGGGTTGGTCAGGAACCGGCTGTACACATCTTTCAAAGACATGATTTCTGCGACTGGGTTGGTTGAGTTTCAGAAACGAATGTAAAGGGATGCGGGGGAGATTCGGGAGGGAGAGGACAGAACACAGCCGGATGCTGTTGGCGGAGGGAAAGTATGAGTAGAAAACGGCAAGATGTGGGGGGGGGGGAACAGAGGTCAAGAGTGAGAACTGGAGTAGCGAGAGAGAAGGAGAGAGTCGGTATCTGAGGTGTGAAAGAGAGTAGAGTAGCGCAGTAGTGTCTGTGTATGTACAGTACCTGGTTAGTAGTTGCTGAGGGACCCCCAAAAGAGAAGAGGGACAACAGCGCAGGCAGTGTAATGGAAGTCGTCAGTCAGTGCAGGACGGGGAGGTGCAGCCGATTACTAGGTAGTCCCAGTCCACTCCGTCCTGATTCACATGCGTAATTTGGGCCCATGCTCTGAGGGCTTCGGTTAGAATACCTTAACTATGCGTACTGTACGGAGACTGTACTACTACTCTTCCCTCTAGGGTGATTCTGTGTTTGTCATTCCTCCATGTTTACATGTTTAAGGCAGTGAATGCTGTCAAAACACATTTCTCTCCGTCCAACCCCAATAACTACCTACATAGAGTACGGATCAGTGCTTCCTAAGAACACTGTCAACCTTCTGGTCTATCGAGAAATCCCCATAACATCAGCAGGATCCAATGCTCCCATTTCCTGCCACGGACGGACTGGGGAATTTGCCTGCGCACGGCTCCGATGATGGAAACTGGACACACCAGCGTTTCACATTCCGTTTCTCCGGCAACTGGTGATGCATTCGATCACTCCCCCACAAGCACAAGCAGCTGAGTGCAATGCGGGCATCTTCTCTCGCTTAGTTCTAGTAGTCCTAGGTGTAGTACAGTGCTTATACACTGCACACTGGGTGCCTGCACCTGAACTAAGAAGTAGATCCACAACACAAACAGTTATTTCTGATCTATTTAATTCTATCCAAGTTACTCCTACCATATTTGATTTTGACTGTACAAAACAACGCTTTTTCTTTATAAAAAATTACGTAGCCGATCACGGCTCCGAGCCAGCCACCATCCGTTCTCGTTGTTCTTGTTTTGTCTTGTGTTGCCTTGCCATACACACAATAGCCATGTGCGAGACCAATGCTCCTGCGACGAGGCGGCCCTGTCCGCCTGCGCGGGCTTCTTTGCCAGGATAAGCAAGATACCATCCCCCCAAATGATATCCCGCTTGGAGAGACTGTTCGATGCGTTTCTGTAAGGCCTCAGCAAGCGCACCGTCTGGACATCAAGTTGAGTCGATGATGCTACGGTGGTCTCTATATAGCGATGCAAGTGGTGGTACAAGAGGCTAAAGAGTTCAGGCTTCCTTCGCAGCGGCGTCAATATCCTCGGATAGAAGAGAAAGGGAGAGGAGATTCTCATCCCAAGCAAACTACAAGGGTCTGGTGGAAAGTGATGCGCATTAGTAGACCGTTCATCCGTAGTGACAGGCCATAACTCACCCCAAGAAATCCTCTTTGATTGTACCAATGGCATTAATTGCCGCAACGTCCGGCTTCACACCCAGGATCTTGAGCCGCAGGCTCGTTCCCTTCTCGATCACCTGGTCTGCATGATCCGTATACTGGGGCGGTACCGTGTTGGGTTCCCATTTGATGTCAGAGGGAATGTTCTTTTCATCAGTCCGTTAGCGTTCAAGTTCAGACCACTCTCCGCACGATTAATGTTCGGTATACCTTTCGCGCAATGAACACAGACAACGGCCCCGCCAGAGTGAAGATCCCAGTAGGTTTGACAGAGGTTACAATCGCATCAACCTGCAATTTCCACGGTCAGCGTTGAGGTTAGCCGTGCGGGCGACTCTTCGCAACGTACAGTCTCGCCTCGGAACGGTTTCCAGATGATCGCACGGTATTTGATCGTGTACTCCGCTTGTCCGCTGCCGGGCAGCACACGTCCTTCGCCGATATCTACCATGTCCATGACGCAGATCACAAAGTGATCGCCCGTACACCGACCTTCCTCCTCCTCATTTAACCGGGTGATGAGATATTCCCGCATATTGGGTCCGAAGAAGGACGGGTGCAAGGTAATAACCTTGACTTCTTCCTTGAGGAAGAACATGATGTCTGATCTTCCTTTTGCTTTGTAAGATTGCACGCGCGATGATCGGAGGTCGAAGATGCGGTTGACACGAAGAATGGTACCCAGTAGCTTTGGTTATCAATGTCTAGGTCGGAGCGAACGAAAAGCGCCTTAGTCGCTTTGATGGTTTGAGTGAGACGGAGTCAATATGCAGGAATCGTGTAGCGATTGTGACCGTGGTGCTAAATGCGCAAAGAGCAATGGCAATTGAAGCTCAAGGATTAGTATCAACAACTCGTAGCGCGCGTAAAGTCTGGTAGAAGACGTGTTAAACAAAGAACAATGCAGAGGTGGAATTGAACAAAAAGTGACCCCAGTCTGAAAGAGAACTGAAGGCAGCCCACGGAACTTCAAGAGCGACCAGGTGATTTGACTCCGCTGTCAATCGAGCGACAATCACCGTGTCTGATCTGCGGGAGCTCGCCCGAGTCACATGACGAGGGCGGAGGGTAACGGGAGTTACCGTACACATACACATCATGACGCCCAGGGTGCTGGATTGGTGGGTAATCTGCTTCCTCCTGAGAGAATTTCAGTACCTCGGAGGTACAATCATGAGACGAAGGGTGTAAGAATTCACAATATCCTCGGCCCTTGTTGAGTCTCTGTACAACGAATGACGTTTGCACAAGCAACGAACGGTTTGGCATAAAATGTCTTATCCTTCCACCTGATCAGGCAACACCTTGTTGTGGGGGGGGAAAAGTAGTCTTCTCGGTCTGGATATCGGTCTTCTCCATCTCACTGCTCTTCGCCTTGCCCGACAAGACCCCTGCATCTTCAGTGTCACCATGGCTTTGAATCTTGAGAAGCAGCTACTCTTTGTGAGGCCCATTCTGCGGCACCCGCCGCCCCTCCGGTCAACAGACTCAGTCGCTAACTAACACATCTTCCAGTATGGCGCCTACCACAATAATCCCGTACGTGCAAAGTCCTTCTATATATCCTCGCAAGGCTCAGTTCCTGACTTTCTTCTTTCAGGTGAATGTTGCGATTCACATGACATGCGTCCCGATACTTCTCTTCACTGGCGTTGCCCTGGTATGACACTCAACCCCGGACAATCCAGCAACAGACGCCCTGATACCGTGCTACTTACTAGGCATCTAACACACCAACCCTCATCCCCACGCCTGAGGCTTTGCAGGTTGAGAATCTGCCTCTCAACCTTGGGACGATCGCTGCTATAGTATACTCGACGTTTTACATCCTTTTGGAGCCCGTAGCAGGTGCCCTAGCGACGCCGCTCATCATCGGCAGTGCAGCCGGTGCGAATCACCTTCTCAGTACCTACGGCACGAGCGCCAACTACTGGTTTGGTGGCATTCACGTGGTTTCGTGGTTGGCGCAATTCGTCGGCCATGGTGCCTTCGAGAAACGGGCCCCTGCACTGCTGGATAATCTGGTGCAGGCTCTGCTGCTCGCTCCCCTTTTCATCTGGATGGAGATTCTGTTCTTCTTCGGGTATCGCCCCGAGCTGAAGAAGAGGTACCATGAGAGTGTGAACAAGGAGGTCGCGGCATTCAAGGCCCAGCAGAACAAGGCAAGCAATTGATCGGACCGCAAATCCAGTATGAGAGCCATAAGTGGTTCTTAGTCTTCGGTGGTAATCAAGGTTGTCTGGCTATTTCCAAAGCGACAATAGCGGTCTTTCCAATTTGGCAGCATGTCTACAAGGTGATGATGGAACGTCTGAGTGCAGTAAGTGGTGTTCTGAGAATGCATAGTGAATTCCATGACAAAACTTTGTCTGATGGTTGGTACCATAAGTGAGTTGCAGATTCTCAAGTAAATAAAGCAAATGTTGTCTGAACTGGTAGGTTCAAGCTACTGTACTGGAGTAGGAATCTTAGACCTCAGGTTAAAGTGGAGCATGATGTAAGTTACTGAAATCGGAAAAGGACTGGAGGGGATGACAGGGTTTGCTGCGGCAAGGTTCGGGTTGGCACCCAAGGGCCATTGAGCGACGCCAGCAACCTACTTACTCCGTAGAGGCACCAAGAAAGGAACTGCAACCCATGAGAGAAGATAGATAGAGAAGAGACGATCTAGAATAGAAAAGAGGCTGTGAAAGACGACGTCTCAACCGATTGACCGCCTGGAAGGGTTTTTCCGTTGTAGATGCATGGACAGCACAGTAACTAGTAGATGGAGATGGAGACGGGGAAAGAATTCCCACCGGAACAACCGGTCAAGCAAAGCAAGGCAATTTTTGGTTTGGTGGCACTGGCACTGGCTGGCACTGGCATTCGTGGGCAGCTGCTACTAGACTAGCAGGGCCTCTGTGCCTGCTGCAGTGCGCGGGCTGCTGCGGGCGGTTGCTGCGACGAAAATGCAGATGAGTAAGCCAGCCAACCAGCAGTATCCGCAGATCCGAGAGAGAGAGAAACTGAAATACAGTGGAAATGAAAATTGGGAACGGACAGGTGGCCCGGGAGAGCCTAGTAACCAAGCAACCAGCCACGGCGTGCTAGGTATGTTTCAACCCATTTATTTTTCTGAAGACCAAAGTATAGGGTTATCTCACGGGGACTAGAATCATTCAGAAGAATAGAGATGTAATGTAAAGGTAAAATCAGATAGACGATCGTTCTGTACAGATAAAAAAATAATAAATACATCACCCGGCGTTTTCGTTTTCTTGGGGACGGGTGGGTTGTCCCGTGAGCGCACTAGGGCGGCTTCGGAGGTTGGTGAGGCTCGGCAAACTAGGATTAGTGCCAGTTCTGAGAGAGAATCCCTCCCAACCCCGACGACAAAGCTCTCCTCTCCTCCATCCACAATCCTTTCTCCTCTTCTTCCCTTTCCCCCCCTCCCCCCCCCCAATTACATCTCTCCTTCAGAGAAACCACTCTCCCACACCTCTGAACCCTTTTCACAATGTTCAGGAACGCTTTGCGGCAGTCTAGCCGCACCGTTGCGGCTGCCTCTGCCACTGGCAGAATCGCTTCCGTGAGTCTCATCCCTGTCCCAAGTCGACATCGTCCATTCAATTCGACCTTCTACATCGGGGAAGTCATCTCAATGATATTTCCAATCGCCTCTCTACCCATCGCAATGCATGCTATCAGCTTTTGACGCGTTTTGACTGCGTGGTTGTGATGTTGACAAATTTTGCCTACGTCTTCAGGTTCGCGCCGCTGTTCCCGGCCCCATCTCTGGTGCCTCCAAGCAGATCCGCTCCTATGCTGCTGAGGCCAAGGCCTCTCCCACTGAGGTCTCTTCCATCCTCGAGCAGAGAATCCGTGGTGTTCAGGAGGAGGCTGGTCTTGCCGAGACTGGACGTGTCCTTTCCGTCGGGTACGTGACGAAATCCTTCCGGTGAAAATTTTGGACGCGCCTTCAATATCATCGAATCCATCGAAAAACCATCGAGAAACTATCGAAACCTCGGCCGTCAACACCTCTATCAGGGAAATTCCATCCAACTAACACGATTATGACAATAGTGACGGTATCGCTCGTGTCCATGGCATGACCAACGTCCAGGCTGAGGAGCTGGTCGAGTACGTGCACTCCCTTACTACTGAGAAAATGATATATCAGTTCACTAACAATTCCCCAGGTTCGCCTCCGGTGTTAAGGGTATGTGCATGAACCTCGAAGCCGGTCAGGTCGGTGTTGTGCTTTTCGGTTCCGACCGTCTCGTCAGGGAGGGTGAGACTGTCAAGCGTACCGGAGAGATTGTATGTTACCATTTGAACCCGATTTCCAAGCCATTTCACCCGGGTTCATGCTAATACCTCCAACTAGGTTGATGTTCCCGTTGGTCCTGAGATGCTCGGCCGTGTCGTCGACGCTCTCGGTAACCCCATCGATGGCAAGGGTCCCATTAACACCAAGGCCAAGAGCCGTGCTCAGCTCAAGGCCCCTGGTATCCTGCCCCGTCACTCCGTCAACCAGCCCGTCCAGACTGGTCTTAAGTGTGTCGACTCCATGGTCCCCATCGGCCGTGGTCAGCGTGAGTTGATCATTGGTGACCGTCAGACCGGTAAGACCGCTGTCGCCCTCGACGCTATCCTCAACCAGAAGCGTTGGAACAACACTTCCAGCGACGAGAGCAAGAAGCTGTACTGTATCTACGTTGCCGTCGGTCAGAAGCGTTCCACCGTCGCCCAGCTCGTCAAGACCCTTGAGGAGAACGACTCCATGAAGTACTCCATCATCGTCGCTGCTACCGCCTCCGAGGCTGCTCCCCTGCAGTACCTTGCTCCCTTCACTGGTTGCGCCATGGGTGAGTGGTTCCGTGACAACGGCCGCCACGCCGTCATCATCTACGACGATCTCTCCAAGCAGGCCGTCGCCTACCGTCAGATGTCTCTTCTGCTCCGTCGTCCCCCTGGACGTGAGGCCTACCCCGGTGACGTTTTCTACCTCCACTCGCGTCTTCTCGAGCGTGCTGCCAAGATGAACGACAAGCACGGTGGTGGTTCCCTCACTGCCCTCCCCGTCATTGAGACCCAGGGTGGTGATGTGTCTGCCTACATTCCCACCAACGTCATTTCCATCACTGACGGCCAGATCTTCTTGGAGGCTGAGCTGTTCTACAAGGGTATCCGCCCTGCCATTAACGTCGGTCTGTCCGTCTCCCGTGTCGGTTCCGCTGCCCAGGTCAAGGCCATGAAGCAGGTCGCCGGTTCCCTGAAGCTGTTCTTGGCTCAGTACCGTGAGGTTGCTGCCTTCGCCCAGTTCGGTTCCGATCTCGATGCCTCCACCAAGCAGACCCTCAACCGTGGTGAGCGTCTCACCGAGCTTCTCAAGCAGAAGCAGTACTCCCCCATGTCCGTCCCCGACATGGTTCCCCTGATCTTCGCTGGTGTCAACGGCTACCTTGACTCCATCCCCGTCGCCAAGATCCTCACCTGGGAGTCCGACTTCCTTGCTCACCTCAAGAGCAACCACCCCGAGATCCAGGAGACCATTGAGAAGGAGGGCCAGGTCAGCAAGGACCTCGAGGCTCAGCTCAAGGAGGTCATTGTCAACTTCAACAAGTCCTTCAACGCATAGGTGAGCAAATGGCCTCTCGGTGATTAGTCCACCGTGTACTGTTTTTATCCTGACTCTATCTGTATAGACAAGATAGCTTGTACAATTTGAGACCACTGTTTTGTTTTGTTGTTAAACCCCGGAGCTTCGGATCGGTCGAACACGGCGCTGGATGTAACCGCATCTTTCCTGATGGTATACCCATCTGATATTCTGTAGCTATGACGCAAGGTAAAACGGTGGGACGAGGAAGGCAAAAAGATACGATTAATATCCTGTACGTTTAGATCTTTTCGCGCGACAAATGAAAGGGGTAGTGGGAACAGATTCAATGACTTTGGATCCGGAATGGTCCAGCTGGTCTTTGCCCATGATCCCGCCATTGTCTACATATATGCAGCCTGAATATGATTTCTTTTGTTCCTTTGACCGGCTTGCCAGTCTCTCCGGTGGGGACTGGAATCGAAGCCCCAATCTCCAATCTTGTCAATAATCCGGGGTAAAGAAGGGGGCAAACGTAGAGGGCGAGATCGATTTCGGCATCCAAGGAGCAGACATGGACCGGGCACGACATTGCCGCGTATTGCCCCGGTTTCTAATTACTGTCTGATTCTGGTTTCCATGTGGTAAGAGCTTGGGACCGGATTCTCCACCAATTTAGTTCGAATGTCTGCACTACTAGATACTTCTTGCTCAGGCTAATTAAATTCGTAGAATAGTGCGCTGGTCCTTCAATGACTGGCTCCGATGGGCGGCCGAATGCGGGCATGCCTTTTTTTATCGATAAGCGAGCGGTCTTTCCGTCCCAAATTTTCTTCCATACCCCTCCAACCATAGTCCATCTCAATCCACCCAAAAGGCTACCAATCGATTTTGTTGAATAGTTTGCACGATTTCTCTATAATCGCCCAGATGGCTTCTGCTACAGACTCGGCTCCGGCCTCCTGCAAGGTCATGCTTTCCAAGCATGTTGCCAATCGCCTGCTCGAGGAGGTCCAGGAGGGCGTGAAGATGCTTGAGAAGCCGCCTCACCTGGTCGGATTCCTTGCAAACAACGACCCTGCGGCTTTGATGTATGCCCAATGGACGGAGAAGACTTGCATCGAAAAGTGAGCACTCTTTCCCATATTCTTTTCAGTTGGGCGTCTCCGTTTCTTTCTTCTGAAGCGTCGCCCTTGTGACTCCCCAACCTGCGATGTCGGAGCCGGTGCGGCAAGCGGTGGCACCGGGGGTCATCCATGAGTCACGTCGTAGCTAATGTAGTCTTTGTTTCTTTATCGTATAGTGGTTTCCGCTACTCCCTCCGTGAAGTTGCCCGGGACGATCTCGAGCAAGCCATCCTCAATGCCAACGTCGATCCCGACGTTGACGGCATCATCGTATACTACCCCATCTTCAACAACCGCCAGGACCAGTACCTGCAGCAGATCGTCGACGTATCCAAAGATGTAGAGGGTCTCACCCACCGGTACATCTTCAACATGTACCAGAACATCCGCTTCCTGGACCCGGAAACCAAGCGTCAGAAGTGCATCCTCCCCTGCACTCCCCTGGCCATCATCAAGATCCTCGAGTACCTGAACATCTACAACACGATATTGCCTTACGGCAACCGTCTCTTCGGCCACACCATCTGCGTGGTGAACCGCTCTGAGGTCGTGGGACGCCCGCTCGCCGCGTTGTTGGCCAACGATGGTGCCTGCGTGTACAGTGTCGACGTCAACGGCATCCAGAAGTTCACGCGTGGTGAGGGCCTGAAGAAGGGCAGACATGAGGTCGTGGAGCTCGAAGGCAAGACTCTGAAGGACGTTGTGCCCCTCTGTGATGTTGTCATCTCCGGTGTCCCCGGTGAGAAGTACAAGTTCGACACCAGCCTTCTCAGAGAGGGTGCTGTGTGCGTCAACTTCTCCAGCGAGAAGGTATGTTTGCCAATCGATCCATAGATGCCTATCTTTATACTGCAGATATATCTGACATTGATGTAAAACAGAACTTCGGACCCGAGGTGAAGGAGAAGGCCTCCATCTTCGTGCCTTCCACTGGAAAGGTGACGATCGTTGTCTTGCTTAGAAACCTGTTGGTAAGTAGGACATCCTCGCACCATCTTGATGAAGTGTCCAGCAGCTGACCGTTACACACAGAGACTCATCCAGAACAAGAGAATGGATGATGTGAAACCCGCCGAGGCCACTGAGCGCCCGGGCACTCTGGAAGCTGCCTCGTAAAAAACCCTCAGTGGCGATACCTCTTTTTCATTCCACAAAAGTATAGCACCGAGAGACGATATAGCAGAGTTAGCCATAGATTTTCTTACATTCCTCTATGCTGTTTGAGCTTGATGAACCCTTCATGTAAATCACCTTGTCAATGCGACACTGTTGCGCTGTTTTGATTATGAGCATCTGTGGATTGAAAAGTCTGGGAGGGGGGTTAACCCTAGCGCTACAAAGACTATACCGTTGAATGCCTGCCATGGAAGGTGGTTGTGGTTATGTTCTCAAACCCCAGTCAAGCTACTATCGCAAGAAAACCCCGCAAGATGAGATTTGGAAAAGAGAGCCTGACATCACACCAGATACAACCCCAGACGTTGCGCCATTTTGACATGCAGATCCAATCACCCCAGATGTTTCTGTTTGTGGTAAAACGGAGGGCTTATACGCCATGTTTCTTCACTTCCTCTTCGTCGCACTCTTGCCCCCTTCAACCTGTTCCGCCTCCTGAACAGCGACATGACTCGCAACACCGCCCGTCTTCTTCTGAATCTCATTCGCCGCAAGCCGCAGAACCTCAATCTCGCTCGCCAACCAGTCGCGGAGCGGCTGGATGTGGAACGTCCCGTCGGCCGCAAACCACTTCGTGAACGACGTTTCGATCTCCTTCTCCTGGATGACCTTGCCCGCCGGGGACGTGTACTGAACCTTGAGCTTGTAAAGCGGGGAATGCTTCTTGACGGAGGAGCGGATTATGATCTAAAATTATCGTAGCAACAAGACAAGCATTAGCCCCCAGATACAGACGCTCTCGAATGGTTTGATTTCTATTCCATGCACTGGGGGCAGGGGTCCAATGAACATACCGTTTCACCCGACTTGCGCTTGCCTCGAAACACCTCGCCCGCCTCGACGGCCCAGATCCAGTATGTGAGCAGGGAGTTGAGAATGAAGTACGATGCGACGGCCGCCAGAATCCACGGCGAGCGAGTCGCCTCCCACTTCAGCATGCGGTCTGCGTAGAAGGTGAACCCGGCGATGGCGACGGCTGCGTAGCCCAGCACCAAGCGCACGTTCAGCATGGTGTTGTCTTGGGTAAATCGGTAGGGTTGCGGGAGGGTGGTGAGGTGCGGCGCCAGGGCATCGTCGGTGGTAGATTTCAGATCTGATCGTAGGGCTGTTAGTATGAACTGGCTTCAATCAACGATGCAGCTTTGATCACAGAGGTAGAGGGCAAGCTGCTGCTACTGCTGCTGCAGTGGGAGTATTCGAGCAGCAGGCCTATGAAGTAAACATGCATGCATCAACTAACCATTGCTCGAATAAACAGGCACCTTGGGTGCCTCTGCGGACGACATTGGTGAGTCCCCCTTTTGGGTAGGTCAATATATACTAGCAAGTCGTTTAATCCAGAGGGATAAGCTTCTGGTAGTTGACGTTCCTTGAGATAATTTGAGAGGTGACGCGACGGTCTTTGTCGGAGTTGCGGCGAGCTGTCCCTTTCGCAAGCTAAAGCGGCATGCGCCAAGGCAGTAAGGCCGCCGCCGCCCGTCCCGGGCCACCCCATCCAACTTCCGTGGGGGAGCTTCCCCGTTCCTTTCAGCTTAGTTCTCTCAGCTTCTCTGTTCGAATTGAGCGACGATACCTCCCCCTCCTCTTGCAACCATCTACCATTCCAAAAATGGCATTGCAGGGGGTAGAGCAGACGATCCTTCGGGATCCCGCTCTCTTGTACGTTGTTGATCCCCAACTCCAGACGAATTGAGGAACCTGGCGTGGGCAAGTCTAAAGCTGACTCGACCTAGCTATTGGATCGTATTCCCCATTACGATTGTCATGGTACGCTTTCATCAACCCTATTTGACTACACTACCTGCTTTCACAAACCGCTAAGACTTCGATCAAGATCCTCACCGGCATCCTCCGCCACTATGCCACCGTCCTGATGAACAACCCGCCGAAACCCGCCGCAACGCTGGCCGAATCCCGCGAACGCCTGGGCCTTATCCGCGGCGTCAACTTCCGCAACAACGCCTACGTGCTCAGCCCGGAGTCGTGCGAGATGCGCCGCAAGTACCTCATCTCCGCCTACCAGGAGGGGGCCTTCCTGAAGGACCCGGAGAACCGCGGCCAGCCGCCGGCGAACCCGATGACGGATCCCGCGGGCATGGAGGCGATGATGGGCATGATGAAGGGGAACATGATGATGATGATCCCGCAGACGTTGATCATGAGCTGGATTAATGCTTTCTTTTCGGGGTTTGTGATTTGTAAGTCTTTTTTTTTTCTTTCTCTATTTTACACGTTTGTGTGTGGTTGTCGGGCTGGAGAGCTGACTTGAGGAACCGATGCAAAGTGAAATTGCCCTTCCCTCTTACCATTCGGTTTAAGTCGATGCTACAGTCCGGTGTGATGACTCGGGATCTGGATGTGAGATGGGTGTCGAGTCTTTCCTGGTACTTTCTGAATCTGTTTGGGCTGCAGTCTGTGTTTGGGTTTATCTTGGGGAGCGATAATGGTGAGTCAAGTTCTCGGCATGCGACACGGTTTTGTGTTTGTGTAAGGGGTAATGGGAATGATTTGTGCTAATCGAAGGTATGCAAAACAGCTGCCAGCCAAATGGCTCAACAGATGGCTGGTATGAACCCTGCGGCCGGCATGAACCCTTTCCAGCCGGGTCAGGACCCCGATAAGATGTATCAGAATGAGGCGGAGAACCTTGCGGTCATGGAGCACTTCTGCATCTTGGATGGAATTGAGGAGCGCATCCTGCAGAACTATGGCTCCAGCGAAGCCTATTAATGTGGTCGTTCTCCGAGGGTGTAGACTTGCTTTTGCTGTGGTAAAGCTCACAATGTCAAGCTCGTATTTAGTGTGATGACGCAGATCAAGGCAATTACTTTGTTCTTTCAGAAATGTTATACTACTATCAAAATCTAAATGTCAATACATGAAAATAGTGGCTGTTCATCATAACTACTTTGAAGGGTCGTCACTGCGGAAAGTCGCTCATCCTGCAATATATATCTACATCCCAGCCTTCCGCCAGACACTATACCTAACGATAATTAATCACTCCATCAAGAACCCACACCTCACCATTCGAGACCTTCTCAGCAATACTATCAACCTCGACATCACCCGGTTGAATCTGTCCCACACCGAGATTAGCCTAGCTACCCATACCCGAAGTCAGAGAGGAGGCATGGAAAAAACCTACCCGAATTTTATCCCCAACCCTGGACCACGTCAACTTATCCCCGGCCAACGTCTCCGCCTCCTCCCCTTCCTTCCAGGGACTCGTCCCCACCACATGGGCCTTGACAAACCGCTCCAGATTCCGGGTGGCGCGATCCTGGCCCTCCTTCCCCTCGTACGCCCGCGCCTCCCCAAACCGCGCGATATCATCCGGATTCTCCCACGGCTTGCGCGGCAGCTCCTGGATGGCGCTGTTGCGCGGCGCCAGCACGGTGACGTTGTGGGCGGCGTCGTCGAGCCGCGCCTCGACGGCCTCGAACTGGCGCGTCAGCGAGGCGAAGACGTTCACGCCCCGGGTCTTGGGGAGCACGTCCGAGAGGATGATTCCTTTCCCATCGGTGTTTCCTGTGTCCTGGGGGTGGTCCCCGGGCGGGAGCACGGCGTTGGTGGAGGGGTTGCTGCCCATGACTGCTGGTGGGCCTGCTGCGCCTGCTTGTAGGGGTAGTTGTAGTTGGTTGGCGAGCCACTGCTTCAGGTCGAGGGTATCCACTAGGCGACGATGAGGTCTCTCGCCGAGTGGGCGGGGAAGGCGTTTACGGAACTGTAGGTCCCAGGACGCTGCGGAGGCGGTGGGGATGAGTGTTACTGTGAGTAGAAGGACTAGTAATATCAAGGTTGTTCTCAAGTAGAAACTTTGCATCTTGCCATGGATGGGGAGTTGCTGGTGGTGGTGGTTGGAGATATATAGTTTACTGCCATCTATAGTTGCCAACGGGTGGTGGTCAGCGGCGAGCGCGCGGGCCCATGACGCAACGGGGCCGGCCCTCACTCACTGGCGGAAAACCCCCACGTGATATCTATCGATAAGGGTCTTAGCCTGACAGCGTCATGTTTCCGGTCGCGGAGTTGAGCAAGAGCGGGGAGTGGGAATTTGAAATTTACTCATGCAAGTGACAGTATAACTCTTGATCAATCTTGCGCAAATACACAAAACACGAAAAGAAGACCCCACGCATCCAGCATGTCGGCATTGCAGACTTTCCTGCTGGTCGTGGACCACGATAAGCAGGAGGCCAAGCAGATTGCTGAACGAGTTGCTCAAGGTAAGTTTTTCTGTGAAACTTCTCACTCTCTCTCTCCAAGAGACAGGTCGGGTAATGAGACTTTGCTAACTTGCACTCACGAATAAAAAAAAGATGTGGAGAATAAGAAGACGACACTCATTGAAGTCGTGCAGTCGCTAGGCGAATATATCAACGATGACGACCCAATTCTTCGCGGCAAAGCGGTTTCCTACCTCACTGCGATCATCAAGGAGCTGCCCGCCAAGTTCCTCTCGAGGCAGCAGATTCAGGTTCTGACGACTTTCTTCTGTGATCGGATTCAGGATGGAGGGGCGGTTGCCGGGTTGGAGACGTTGCAGAAGCTGGATCGATTCAATAAGCCTCTGGCTGAAGAGGTTGCTCGGGCGTGAGTGCTTGCTCTTCCCGAGTTCGAGCAATGTGCTTTGCATGGGGCAGAGGGGGGCTGACTTGCGCACAGGATCTTTGAACAATTTGAGGAATTGCAGTCTCGTTCCCAGTCTCAACGATTCCAAGTGTATCAGTTGCTGAACGAATTGATGCTGAGTTATCGTGGCGGTGCGTTTTGGAGACCATCCCATCTCTCGGGGCTACGGGCAAGAGCATACTGACTGGTACAGCACTCCATGATATGGGGGACGAATCCCTGGTTGGAATTGTGGATCTTGTTACTGGCGAGAAGGATCCCCGGAACTTGATGATGGTGTTTTCCATACTCAAAGTGGTCATGGTGGAATGGGACATCTCCAACCATGCGGAGGTACGTGCTGCATGGAATCTGCTGGGCCGTCTGCCAAAGCTGACCTCTGAAGCTGCTGTTTGACTCGGCCTACAATTACTTCCCTATCACCTTCAGACCCCCGCCGAATGACCCGTACGGCATTACGGCTCAAGACTTGAAGGACCGCCTGCAGGACTGCATTTCCTCAAACAGCCTCTTTGCGCCGCACTCCATCCCTTCTTTACTGGATAAGCTGGACTCGACTTCACCAAATGTCAAGGTATGCTCTCTACGTTTTGGGTGAGAATTGGCTTCAGGCTGACTTGCTCAAAGAGGGACGCCCTCAATGCTTTGATCGCCTGTATCGAGTCGTACGACCCTAACACGGTGTCCCGCTATTCCATCACGATATGGGAGACCCTGAAGTTCGAGATCCTCAACGCCCAGGAAGAATTCCTCTCCGAGCTGTCCCTCCAGGTGCTGACGGGGATTGCTAAGCGTTTGTCGGAGGGTGTCTCGCAGATCTCTGATCAGTTGCCTCTTGCACAATATTTGCGCCCAATCACCAAAGAATGTAACGAGCAACTGCGGGAGCCCCAACAGAAGCAGGCAAAGCCTGCTCAACAGATCCTCGGCGCTATCTCCTCTGCTTCCGCCCCTGCATTCACGCTAATCATCCGGGCAGTTGTGGCGCCTCTCTTGACTATTTACCAAGAGGCTGACGGCATCGCCAAGCAACGAGCTCTCCTGGATACACTAAGCGTTCTCTTTGACTCCTCTATCAAGGTGTTCGGTGAATGGACCTCGCGCGACGCAGAGGTTGCTTTCGAGAACCCTCTGTTGGAGTTCAAGGATCAGTTCTCCGAGATCTTCGGCCAGGCGTTGATGGGTGCTATCAAGGAAGAGGTCTCGTTCCGCATCTCTGCGTTGAAGGGCTTCCTGCGTTTGTCGGTTCTGCGCGACTTCTTCCAAGACAACGAAATTGGCCTGTTTGTGCAATATCTCGACGAGATCCTTTTGAAGGAGGAGTCTGTTGGCCGTGACGACCTTAAAAAGGAGGCGATCGTTGCTCTGACGGAGATTTCCAAGCACAAGCCTCGTTTGATCCTGGACATCACGTTCCCGACGTTCGTGGCCACGCTACCTGACTCGGTCGAGGAAGCGGACAGCGGCTACCTGAACACCCTCGATGTGCTTGCCAAGATCAGTGTTGAGAAGGACATTTTTGAGACCTTGGTTCGAAGATTGCTCAGCAAGCTGAACATTCTGCTGCAGCAAGAGCAATCGGGCTCCGTGGAGTACCCCCGTGCGATCCTCCTCACTATACTTTACGTTATGAACCAGAGAAAGATGGAGGAAGACCCGAACCTGGAGTTCTATTATGACAAGATCGTGGCCAGCCTGTGCCGCAGCGCCGCGGTGACTGCTACCTCAACCACAACGTCAAACAACATCCTCAGCGACGCCACCGTCCTTGACATCCTCGGACGCGTGTGCAACCTCCTTGTCCGAGCTCTGCCCAGAAACAAGCAGGACGAGATCGCGCAGAATGTCTATACACTCTTCACATCGGCCGCAGAGTTCCAACCGGTGCCCTTCGCGCCGTCGCCCAGCGCCGACCAGAAGCGTACGATGATCCTGTCGACTTTCATTCTCGCGGGGCTCCCAGCCGACGTGCAAAACCTGCCCTACACCACCAACCCCAACATGTCCGCCCTCCTCACCGACATCGCCACCCGGGCCACTGGCGAGACGGAGCTGGCGACCCAGTACGCCTTCCTGCGACACCTGGCTCTCCTGGCCAACAAGTTCCTCCCCAAATCCGACCTCCCGCTCGCGTCGGACCTGTTCTATACCCTCCTGCCTCCCGGCAGCGAAACCAACAAAGTAGCTCCCGGCACGATCCACACCCTCTTCTGGCTCTCCAAGGGCCTCATCCTCCGGCTGGCCCCGACGACCACCCAACTCCTCACCTCCCTCCTAACCCTCGTCTCGTCCCCGGACGAAGAAACCAGCCTCACCGCCGCACGCAGCTTCTCGATCCTCCTGCGGGACGATGAGATCCTCTCGGCCACCAACGGCGCCAACATCCGTCTCCTAAGCAAACAACGCGTCTTCACCACTCTGACCCCGCTCATCTCCTCCCGCATCCGCGAAGTCAACATCTCCACTTCCTCCTCCACCACCCCCCAAGAAACCCAAGAAACCCACCACATCAAACCCGCCCACCTAACAGCCCTAAGCGGCATCCTCTCGACCATCACTCCGGACCTCGTCCTCCCCGAACTCCCCACCTTACTGCCCTTGCTCCTCCAATCCCTCGACCTATCCACCCCGCACTCCACCCCAGTCCGACTCGCCACCCTCTCCACCCTCGCCGTCATCATCCGCGACAACGGCGTCCCCGTCATCGACAAATGCGGCCACGTCCAGAGCCTCGTCACCCGCCTCCTCGCAACAACCGCCTTTACCCCGGCCAACCACCACCCGAAGCTGCGGGTCGACGCCCTGACCTGCCTGTACCTGCTGGCGCAGGCGCCCACGGACGCGCCCGCGCTGGCGCGTGCGGGCCGCCTCTCGCCGCTCCTGGCCGTCAAGAGCCAGGTGGTCCGGGCGCTGCGGGCGGTGCTGGATGATCCCCGACGGGACGTGCGGAAGGCGGCCGTCGATGCGCGCGCTGCCTGGTTGAGGGGCGTGGATGATGCGCCGGAGGAGGAGGATTGATTTCCCTCTCTTCTTTATTCCCTAGAAGGTATGTTCAAAAGGGGGAGGAAGTTTTGTGCTAGAGTGCAGGTTTGTTGTTTGTATATGTGGGCCCCGACTGGATCATAGATTTAAGAAAGATTCAAGGGTATCGTCTACCTGTGGTGTGATTTGATGGCAGGTGGGATGGGGAAGGTGTACAGTATAATAACTGTACATGGATAGAATACTGATACAAATACAAATACAAATACATAGGTGTTTATAAAAGTGCTTGGAATTCGGGGTCCTGTCGTCTAGGGCCCAGGGCTCATGGCGCATGAAGGATAGATACACTTACAGTCAGGAATTTAGAGGAGCATGGTTGTTTTATGAGTACTTCAGGTAGAATCAGGTATATGGTACTATCAACTAGATGATAGCAGGCTCCCTTCGACTGTGCAATATTCAGGATTATGGCATGAACCTCAATTTGATCACTTAACCTGACGTCCTCCGGATCCGTTATTCAGATGCTAAAAATTAATGTGCCAATTTGTTCAATAGAAGTATGAGGAAAGCCAAGTGGAATTGCAAATTGTGAACTTGGAACTATTATCAACCCCGCCCCTCTCCCTTATACCCATCTACCCAAGCCAACCAACACTTACTGTAGGGACAGCATTGAACCCCAACCCCGGCACCCATGAATCTTGTAAACACAGCCTGGCTTCTTCAACTCCCCATCTCCCCTGGCGTTGCGGACCCCCAGAAACAGACCCCAAGATCCTGCTCTCAACGCCCCATGTTAAACCACTAGAAGTCTCAGCCTCCTTACTGATCAGCCTCCTTGCTGATGGGAGAAAACTTCCTCCTCTTGGCCGCTGACACCGTAAAAGACCCAGCCTCATCACTTCACTTAAAGCAAAGCAGAAAAGCCAACATGCGCAGTATCGGATAGCAAGACGGGGAGAACAACAGAACAGGCAGCCCGTGTCCTCGAGGTGCCCTCGTCGTCAAATCAGTCCACTGTCCTTGCCATGTACGAGGTCCCTTTCGAAGAAGCAACCCCTACCACGTGACTCAAAAGAAAAGCTCAAAAGCTAGACTACCAATACTCCTGCGGCGAAAAGATATCCACCTGCGCCGGGTACCGAACGATCCCCTTGGAATCCACCCGGGCACCTAGAGTTTCCTCACTGCTCTGCGAGTCATCATCATCACATCCATATGACATGCCGACCACGCCACGCGCCCGAGCACTGCTTCTCAACGAGGCGGTGGTGGCGAGAGGTTCAAGCGGGACGTCCATCCCGGGTCGAGTATTCCAATACCCTACCGCGTCGATGCGCTGGATCACCGTCCTGGCTAGACGGAGCATATCTCCGAGACCGGCGTGACCGATGTCTTTGGCGACGGCACTGGGAGTCTCGTCTTCGGTCTTACCCTCGTTTGTCGTTGTGTCATGGATCAAAGCAGCAGCGTCGCGGCCGAACAGGTCAATTCCGCACCAGTCAGTTGTGGGCTCGCCAACTTCGAGGTCGGCGTTGGAGTTAAGAAGAGAGTCGATCGCAGGACTGACCAAGGAGACCTCATACCACAGTCGGCCGTTGTTCACCATCTCCGCCGGTGCTGTGGCACGAGCTCGCTTGACTTCTGGCTCAGTATAGTGTTTCCCGAAGAGCAGATCTTGCACTTCAGTGATCTGCAGGAAGATATGGGAAGTTGTATTGATGTCATCCTCATCAAGGGCCTTGTCAGGACTGGTAGTCACAGTAGCTGAAGCCTGCCCCCGAGCAATACGGGCAGCAGCCTCGTCGCGTTGCAGATGACGGTGGCGAGTCCAGCGCCGCATGTACACCTTCTCCAGTGTCACTTTATTCTCCACCTCAGTGGGCAGACGTGTGTAGATGCAAATGAGGTTGCGATCCGGTTCGACCCATATGCTCTTGGCGAGATGCTGGGCGATCTGTTCAATGTCCGGATTGCTATCGCCAACAAGTCCCGTCACTTGGTTGACCGACATATTGGCATCCCATGTGTAAGCTGGAAAGTGAAAGGTGATCCCTCCCAGTTTTTTCCCCGGCTCCCGAACGCTGTATCTCCCATTTTCGTCGATGACTACCATGTAAAGTTGATTAGATCGGGTGCGGAAATGGAATTCATAGGACACGCAGTAATCCGTGTAATCCTGCTCAAATAGACGAAGTTTGCCATCGGCTTTGGAAGTACGGATGTCCACAATATGGTCAATATCGGCACCAGAGGTCGTGAGTCGCCTTATGAACTTAGTGGTTGGAGCTGAGAGACCGGACTGTGGACGAAACAATCTCGTCCAAGCGTCTGCAGTCAAGTTTTCTTGTCTGTAGGACTTCGGAAGAAGAGGTACCAGAATCAGACCGAATTGCATCTCGATGTTCATCGCCCCGGGAAAGCACGCTGCCGAGTCGAGGATGGGGATAATAGCGTCATAGAGACTTTTCACCTGCCGTTGAATACCCTCGTCTTTCACTGGAGCTGGTTTTGGCACGACCAAGGCCTGCACAGTGACGCCTGAAGCTGGCTTCTGACCTTCAGAAGATTGGACGGGCTGTTTCTTCGGCTTGCTGATGCCCCAGGAATCTTCAAGTGTCGCTTGTCTTCTTGCCTTGGCCTCGGCTTTGCTTTTAGCAGTGCTAGCACTCTTCGGACTCCTGTGCCGGGTGTTATGGAACTCTCTGGAAGTGACCTCGCTGAAAGACTCCTTTTCCGAGCGCTGAGCTCTCTCCAGATCTGTAACCATAGCTTTTACCAATGCCTCGTTCGCTTGACTGCGTGAGGCTGCGGTATTCGGCCTTTCGTCTGCAGTGGGAAGCACTTGAACGGCCGCTGCATTGTAGCTCAGACGCAAAGCATTGAGTCTCTCATCTTGACTTATCAGGTTGCTGCTGCGCCAGGAGGTGGTTTCCAGGCCAGACCCGGAGTCACTAGAATCCAAAAGATTGCTAACCCCAATAGTCAACCCGGCAAGGTCGGACGTGTTCTTGTCCAGCAAGATTGTAGTAGCGGAGCCACTGCCGCATGATGAAGATGCTACGGGAAGCAGTGCGGGCTGGTCGAAAGAAACAACCTGGGTGCTGGTAGTGTTGCTTACTGGTATGTCGATATCGATCAATTGATTCTGACGGGCGGCCTTCCGTAGTGCGGCTGGACCAGTGCTGGGATTACCCCGTCTACCGAAGGCCCGTTGTGGAGATGATTTGGCAAGACCGTACTTGGTCGAATCAAACTTTGACGATATAATGCTCCGATTGTCCTCCGAGGAACGCGCTTGGGCCCGAGCTTGAGACTGGGAGTTAGGCGCCTTAGCCTCCACCTTGACGCTCTGCAAGTCCTGGTCCCCATTCTTAACATCATACTGCATGACCCAGCGTCTACGGGGTGAAAGATCGTTTCCCTCCAGATCCGTAGAAGTTGGTCTTGTTTCCGGGAGCGAGGGAGCGGCCTGTGCCTTCTGCTTGATACTGGCTGGAGCAACCCTGCGCACTTTCACACCGGCAGGTCTCTGAGACCCGGTTGCTTCGGACCCGTTGCGTTGTGCACGGGCAGGAGTTCTGGGAACAGGAGCCTGGAGAGTTGGAGCTGGACCTTGAGTACTGAGAGTCTGATTGATACCGGGAGCCACGGATTCCTGCTCAGGGATATCCTTCTCCACTCGCGCCCCTTCAACGACCCACTGGTTCACCTGCTTCGCCTTCTCAACAGTCAAGTAAGGGTGCAGCGAGGGTGGGACAGCTATGGTCATCGCATTGGTTCTCGGGATAGCGCTTTCAGCTAATTCGTACACTGTATCGTATCCCTCATCACTTCCAAGCGGCTGGAAGGTGAAATCATTCCAGATGCGAGATTTTCCGGGGTCGTAAACAAGATGGGGTGGGTTTGCCAGATTGGTAGGTAGTTTCAACGCGTGAGTTTCTCCGTCGATTGAGTATTGTACCGAAACATACATCTCACCAGGATCGAGGTGTGGGTCGATAGTCGGATCTGGTAGAACTCGACGCTCGGCAATCGGGTTCAAGGTATTGTACTTCACGAGACGATAGCGCAACGCCTCGTCATCCGGCGCCACAAGAATGTTGGTCGTGATAGGACGCTGGACACATGCCTAACACACCAGTGAGCGGGTGTGGCTTCGAAATGTCAAGAAATGGACTTACCAGTGGCTTCTCAACCCGAGTAAGCTTAGCCAGGGCGTCATCTACATCGACTTCACTGGTACCCGTGACTTGAATTCCCTTTGTATCGTCGAGCATAGTTATCTCGGTTGAAGTGAGATCGGCAATGCTAGCAAGTAGTTTCCTGGATTCGAAGGAGAAGCACCCCACTCCGCCATTCGGTGATAGCCAGAGTTTGGTTATATGGATAGATGAGGTTGGGATCAGTTCGCAGCCATCGTCCAGGGATAGGTTCAATTCGTCCTCATTGCCATGGCTCTGGAGACTAGATGTCATATCTAGCTGGTAGATGCGCGGTTCCTGCACCGAAGGCATGAAGTTAGTAGATGAGTCGGTCAAATTGCCAAGATGACAGGAGACAGAAGGGGTCACAGTCTAACATCAAGCAGGTCTTTGTATTCATTGCCGGAGATAGTATTGGAAACAATGCCAGCGATTTGTTTTGTGTGATGATCCACGGAACCTTCAATGGAGATGATCTTAAAGGGTGAATGGGTCAGCGAAGCTCGAACAGAAGGATGCCACAAGTGAAGCTTGCATCGTAAAGTTTGAGATATTCAAGATGGCAATCCGGTTGAGATGTTGCAGTCCTGACAGAATTAAGTTAATAGAACTGAGCCAGAAGACTGATCAACAGCACGTCATACTTGACTTCTTCACTAATTTCTCGAACCTGAATCAAATTGTCAGATTAGCATGGTCTTTCTTGTGAATACAGCGAATCCTTACGCCGATAGGCTCAAAGCCCCATATAGAGGCGAGCGCCAGGCGCTGTTCCATCTCGGCAACTCGACTCCAACGAAGGCCAGAAGCGAGGCCCGCGGGCGACAGCAGACACGTACCCGAGGCAACCCGAGGCCCTAAATGACAGTTTTACAAAATCAATGTATAAAGGTTGTGGCAGCCAAAATCAGAATAAGGGTATCGCGTAATGAAATCGAAGTGATAGTAAGAAGAGCGTAGGATGAGGAATATGGGAAGAGAGAAGGCGGAGGCAAGTGGGAAGAGAGGGAGGAAGGAGGGGGGAAAGGGAAGGGTAGGAGCAATAAACAGTGTTGGTCTGAGGGACAACACCAGGTGACACTGAACTGCGAACTCCAGGCGACAACCGGTCAATTATGTACGACGACACCGCGCGATCACAGTGCGTGATGGCAGTGCGCGAAGACACTGCAATCGAACAGAAAGCGGATAAATGCAGCCAACGGTTAATCCTTTACCTCCTTACCGTCAAGCAACCAGATGGTTTGGCGTTCTCAGAAGTGCAAGACAGAACATATTAGCATAATGTTTCTATGATTAGACGGGCATCTATCAAAGTATACTGAAGTATATTGTAACTGGACAGCACTGTACTTTGAACAAGATAGTGACAAGTAGGGACATGACGGTCTATGTTTCCCAGGGTATCAAGCACTCCCAAACTCCTTATATCTCCCAGAGATATGCCAGGGAGCAAATATGAATAAAATGACGGTGGGTAAGAAACAGAAGAAATGAAGGTTGGAGATGACATGGGAAGAATAAAGAATACAAGAATGGAATGCAGAAGATGCATGTTTCATGGTCCCCCATCACGACTGCCATGTCGACGCAGCGGATTCGAAGGATTTCCATTGGGATGCTGCTTGATTGCAGGCTCGAGATCTTCCACAATCAAGGTGGTCAACGTGCCCGCCGTTGACTTGAGCCTGTCAATCCAAGGGGCCCCTGGCAAAAAAAATTGCTTAGACCGTCATAGACTTGGGAATATTCATTGGGCGTCTTTGACTTGCTGCTTGAGTTGAATAACCCACTTCATCTTTCCTTCGGTCTCTTTCAGCGAAGTCAGGGCGGCATCGATCTTGGCATCGTCTTGCCGGCCCGTCTCAATCAGCGTTCGGAGATCTTCGTCTTGCGTCCGCTTGTAAACCTGGAAATTGGCGTACAGCAGGTCGAATCGCTCTCGGTTGAGCTCAATCTCCCGGTCCTTCTCGGCCATGATCGCATCCAAGCGCTCCAGCTTGGTGTTCTTGTCGTTGAACTGCTTCTTCATGGTCGTGATATCATCCCTGATCGACTTGAGCCGTCTCTGCTGTTCCGCTCGTTCCCGATGTGCCGATTTGGCCAGAACATCGTACTGGGTCCGCGAATGGTTGGAGATCTCCTGCAACTCGGCGCATTTGCGGTGGAAATCGTCCCGGGCGACCCCCATCAGTTGATTGACTTTCTTGGCCTCGCCCTCCGCCTGAACCCTCCGGTCCTTCTCGGTCTGCACCTCCGCGCGTAGCTCGTCAATCTTCTTGTCTTTCCGCACGATCGCATGGAGGTTCGTCTCGTTCGCTTGCTCGAGGTTCCGGAGACGTTCGGTCATGTTCTGTACCTGAACCTTGAAGGCGTCGTTCATGCGCTGCGTCTCTTCGGCGCGGGAGCGATAGAGACTACACTCCCGAGTCAAGCGCGCGACTTCTTCTTGAAGGTTATGGATAACGCGCCCGGACTTGCCCGTGGCCGCATGACCGACAGCCGACGACCATTCAGTTGCCGGGGGATCTTGGTTGGTCTCGTGGTTCGCGAAGCCGTTGGTGCCGCTGGGGGACGTGGGTCTCACGGGTTCTGTTTCGCAATACGCATAACTGGGGTTAGCCCCTCGGTAGATTATGGGGGAACGATGCGCCGTTGGAGGGTCTATCCAGCCGACGCTGGGTCGCAAATCCAGACGGAGGTAAACGTACCTGGGGAGGAATCGGCGGGCGGAGCACCATTCAGCTGGTTTGAGGTAGAGATTTCATTGAAGAGTCCATTGTATTGATGCATATTCAGCTGCGTTTCCACATGGGGAAGGCTGACACGAGGCGCTCGACGGGGATCTGACGTAGGCAGCGAGAGCATGTCCGGGTCAGCATGGGTGGTTCCTGGCTTGGGTGACTTCCTGCCCCGACCGAATCGGGCCATTCCGACCATAACGGGAAATGGGGTGGAATGTTTGGGTTTTGGGATGAAGGTGATAGCGCCGCAATTGGCAAAGGTGCAGGAGAAGAAGAGCGGAGCAGGAATCCGAAGCAGGAACCTGCTCCAGAGAAGGAAGAGGGGAGTGAACCCAGGCCGGAGAGCAGGCGTGTTGTTGGGCCGCAGTAAGGGGAAGAAGGGAAGGATGGCAATTTGGATTTTGACAACCAGCCCGGCCCCGATCCTGGAAACACAACCAGGCCAAACCAAACGCAGCTGACAGCGCACACCCACCCGGGGGGAAGTCAACAAAGAAATTGTTGGAAGGGGTGGAAGTGGCAGGGAAAGGGGACGAATGGTGCGGACGACGACGATTGAATGGCGACGACACAGGTCGAAAGAAGGGGGAGAGCAGAAAAGCACATACCACGAAGTGGATCAAGGCTTGATTGCAGGAGATCTGCAGCAGGAACAGTTAAATGATGGTCAGTCTGATGCTTATTCATCGCCGAGACATCACAAATATTCTCCGAGGGGGGGAGTTGCGGGTGGTGGACGAGGGAGAGGGACTGCTGGCAGAGGGTGAAGAAATGCAGCAGAAAAATCGATCGATGAGGAAGTTGGTCTGTAGGTACGGATGTAAATTGCTTCCCAAAACATACCGTCACTGTCCAAGCACAACGTGGGGTGGCGCCAGCACAAACTGGGCTGATTAATCTGAAGATCCTGGCAGATCCAGTAAGAATAGATAGACACTGAAGAAGGAATGATCCCAAAGCTGGTGGTAAAACTAGTAGTTTAGAATAGAAGAAAGGAAGACAGAAAGAAAAGAAGAAGAGGAGGAGGAGGGGGAGGAGGAAGAAGAACAGAAAGGAAAAGAGTGAGTGAGAGGAAGTGCAGTCTTATTCAAGAACAACAGTATGGAGTAAGTAGCCAGTAACTTAGAAGATGATAGATAATGAATGACTGGTAACTTAACAATCAAGAACCCTCCCACTAAATGAATAATATGATCGATCGGCTGTCAAGCCTAAACTCTCTTGCCGCCACTAACTAGGTAATTAACTCAACTGGTCAACTAATGACCGGTCATGTTCAAGACACCCAATCCTTTGTCTTCTTCCCTTCAAGGTTTGGTCTGCCTGATTACCGTTCGGAACTGTCATCTACAAACAAAGTACAATTCAGTCCTGTCAGATCATTTATTAATAGCAGCAGCGGCAGCACTGTGGATTATTCAATCTGATCGCACAAAAATCGAGCACTTTGATGGCGTCTTGAGCTGATCTGCAAGCCCAGTCCGGAGAAAAGGATTGTGGCTCGCTCTCGGCCCGACCCCTATAGTGTCTGCAAAGAGATACCAGTATATATACACAACAGAAGGGAAAGAGAAGCAAAAATGAAAACCTCAACCAACGCCTGTCGCCCAGAGCAATCCCAGCACCGCTCGGTCTCATGCGAGTTGATCTGAAGAAGAACAATCAACCTAGGCACACACGAACAAGTCCTGACAACCAAGTAAGACAAAGTTCAATGTCTGCCAAGCTCCACCGGGAAGTTCGTTCAAGTCTACTAGACGAGGTAAACCACCATGGCGAGAGCACCCAACACGAAGCCCATTCCCGTCGCGCGAACAGAGGCAGCACCACTCTGCATATAGGCAGCCATAGCAGTCTTGCTGTTGGCGGCTCCGGCTGCGTTCGCACTGGGGTCGTTAGCGGCATTGACGGTGAAAGTCTGGCCATCATTGCCCTTCTGGACTGTCTGCATCTCGTCGTGAGGGGCTGTGTCGGTGGGGTATGCAGTTGCGGTCGGGGTTGCAGGGTTAGGAGCTGGAGGGACAACCGAGGCTACCAGCGTTGTTGGGCTGGGTTTGAGGACTGGGGTGGACGCAGCCTCGGTAGCTGGGGTAGCTGGGGACCCATCGGTGACCTGTAAAAGCCCCGAGTAGTTCACATAGCCGTTCTGCTGGATCTGGAAGGCATAGTCGTCGCCGTTCTCTATTGTGGAGTCCGGAGTCCAGGTGAAGGAGCCTCCCTGGGCATTGCTTGCCAGGGTCTGGACGGTGTCCAAGTTCTGAGAATTGCCCTTCCGCAGTGTGACGGTCACGGGCTAAATCATGCGTTAGCGAAGGGAAAACAACATCAAGGAGTGGTAGCAGCCGTACAGCATCCGAGTCCGTCTGCCACTTCAGAGTGGTAGGCTGGCCAGCATGAATGACCGAGGGCCATTGGGTGAAAGACAAAGCTGCTTCGGCAATCCCGATCTGAGCCAGGCATGCGAAGGCCGCAACAAGAGAGTTTGACGCGCGCATCTTGATATTGAGTCGTGATAGACTGATATGAGAAAGACGATCTTCACGTGTTGAGTGCCTTGGATTACTATATTCCCGCCGCAGAGAGATTTCTGGGATGCAGAGCGATGTCAAAGGAACCCGGCTGACTCTTGTGGACCTGCTAGATATCGAAGGACACAGACTATGCCTTCTTCGCTGTGGTTAGTATCGAAAACAACAATACGTACCTCGTTGACTTGTCGGACCCAGGACTGGCGCGAAGTATCTGTGGTGGAGTGAGAGGGCGAGAGCAAGGTAGAAAAAGAAAGGCCGTCAGAAGGCTTCAGCCAGAAGATGGATCTTTATTGACGACCAAAACAACGCGTTGCCAAACAATAGATCTGCCTGAATGCCAACGGAGGCGAAAGGGCGCACATGCCGGGCTTGGTTTGTAGCATTCCTGGAGGAGGGCTCGTACCCGGCATGAGTACAACAACAAGCTGGGGAATGACTGAGCAGCACAACTCCAAGGTCTACTGCTCGCTCGTGGCTTTACGGGTGGCGCTCAGGATCATAGCCCACAAGAGAGTGAGTTCATCATGGAAAGCTCGACTCATGCTGTACTGCCGACAATACCATCCGAGCAGCAGTGCTGGGAGTAGCTGTTCGTGTCCATCCAGGTGCTGACTGAATACTGTCTACTGCCGTGTGGTTCGTTCTCGCAGAATGGTCCCTTGGATCGTCCAGGAATGCAAGCACTGCTGCGTGACTCGTGATGATCCAGAGGAAGAAAGCACAGCAATGAGAGAGGTCAAGAGTCTCACTTCGCCATGAACGAGAATTGTGGCACGTCATGGGAATAGGGTTCTGAGCATAATCACTCCCTCACTTCAGACACCTTGATAGAAGGTAGAAAGGCCTTCAAGCTGCCAAACACTACTTCCTACACAAAGTAGACTCATTGTTTTGATTTTCCACCTTGGGGAAAAATGTCAATGCGGGTGGAGGGTGTTTACCTGCAAGGGGCAACACAGCAAATGAGTGGAGAGAGCAGCAGATCAACCCCATATCAGCCACGATCGAGGCAACCTTCGCTCATCTTACCCCTGGCCGATCATCACCGTTGATGAAGTCACTCGATTCGCTAGCATGTGGTTCATGCAGGCCCGATCTTCTATACCAAGTCTTGGCGCATCGACAGGCCCCCCAAGACGGGTTGCCGTTCAGACACAGGACGTTCACGGCATCACCTCTGCTGAGCAGACACACGGCAGACCCAAAGTCTCGCTTTGCCGACTCACTCCTCAACCAAGCCAGACTTCTTGCGGAATCGCTCGCTCACGATCGGGACGGTTCAAGAATCGTAACGGTGACATCTGCCCCCGAATCTCCCGATGCCGGCTGCCGATTACCGAAAGCGGAGATGCAGCGGACTTCACCTCCAGCACGCATTGCACGGGGTCGATTGCCAAAGTTTATCGGCTCTTCAGCCCGATGCAAAGCTCATCAAGCTTCAATGATGGGTCCAGTGACCGGATGCATCACTGGGTCTTTCTCACGAAGGTTACTGTTGCTTTCCGAGTTCCCACTGCACGCTCGTCTGTTCCTTCCACGATGGGGGATGGGGAAGGTGAAAGAGAAAGAAAAGGACGAGCTCAACCCTGATTGAGGATCCTGTCACCATGTTCTCTTCTTACTCTCTCTCTCTCTGTCTCCTTCTCGCTTCGAAACCAACTACCATTCTTAACACTCTATATACCAATGGCGTAAAAAAAAGTCGAGTCACTCGTTAACATCTGCCACGCTCGTTTCCACACCCTCATAACCTCGTCTGTCGCTACCACCCAGACTCAGCTTACGATCCGCCACTTCTCTTCTATGATCTGAGCCAGGACTACTTCAAAACCCAGCATCTGGAATGTTACAAGCAGGCATAGCCGTGATACCTGTGCCCGGTGTATCATCATCCTCACCATCAACATCCACTGCAACCCTAACCCACACCCCCTCAGCACCAACAGCCCCGAGCCTTCCATTGGAAACAGCCCCCACGACCCAAACAACCACCACCTCGCAAACCCAAAGATTCTACCGCCTCAAAAGCCATGACAGCACCACGACCGCAACCCCAACCGCAACCCCAACCCCCACGCACCACCACCTCATCGAAACCACCCGCCGCACAGCCCTCTACACCCTGACCCTCTGCCGCAACGTGATCACGATCCTGGAACTCACGCGCCTCCGCAAATCCCGCATCGGCCTGCTCCACTGGATCGAGTTCTGGAACCGGTACTACGGGCGGCGGTTCGGGCGCGCGCTGGCCGCGCACGTCACGCAGGCGCTGGGCCGCATCGACGCGCTGTTCCGCGCCGTGGCCGACGACCTGCACCAGCTGACGCAGCGGGTGCACCACGCCGTCGCGACGGCGCTGCACACCGAGCGCGAGATTCTGGGACTGCTCGAGCGCATGGAGGACGAGGTCGGGGTGCGGCGCCGGCGCCGGAGGAAAAAGGCCCAGGCGATTCTGGCCCAGATGCGCGCGCGGCTCGAGGCCATCCCCGTCAAGGTCAGTGATGAGTTGCTGGATGATCTCAAGCGCGGGGTGTTTGCGTTGGATGTCTACTGTGACTATTATCCGGGGGGCGAGGACGAGGGGTCGGCGGGGGCCACGGCGGTTGTCGCGGCCGGTGCTGCGTGGACGGATACCCGGTATATCACGCGGAGGCCGGTGAGTACGTTGGCCGTGTCGGGGACGCAGGCTTGGTCGTCCTCGTCCGCGTCGTCCGGGTCCGCGGCGAATGGCGCGTGGATGTCGTTGTCGATGCCGGTGCATCTTTCCCGAACATTATGATCGTCGGCTGCGTCATTCTTCTGACTGAAAGTGGCTCGCCCGTTCTTTTGCGATGAAATGATAGACTTTTTGATTTTTTTTACCCTTGTGCTTCCTTCCCCGGTTAGGAGGGCAGCGATACCACCACTACCACCACACTCCTTCGTGCAATCATGCTACTTAGAATGCGGATGTTGTTGCTTAGATAGAATAGATTAGAATTAGCAATTACTACCTTCCCCCCCCCCCCTTTCCGAAACTCGGAGGGAACTACAATCCTTAAACAAGTGTTGGAAGAGATGGATAGAGATATATTTCTAATTATGTACAGTAAGTTAGTTGATATCTTGCTTTTAAGTCGTAAACCCTGCGCCGCTTCCTAACCCCGCCTATGCAAACTCCCACAGCCCTCGAAGCAAACTGCCCGGCGCGGTATCCTCGCCGCCGTCCTCCTCCAGCAGACGGTCTGTGAATATGCGGCGGGGGATCTGGTACTCGACGACGGGGATGCGCTTGAACGGCTTGTCCTCGGAGCCCAGCTCGGCCTGCAGCATGCCCTGGTAGGTGTAGTCGAGGAAGTCCTCGAGGTGGTAGAACTGCTTGGTGAACTGCTCGGCGAGGATGCGGACAATCGCCGCGACGTTGGGGTGGTAGTGCGACTGCAGGGTCTCGAGCTCCCACAGACTGCTGTCGAGGGCGCGGGAGCGGACGGGGTCGGGCTCGCGCGGGTCGTAGGGGTCGTCCATGCCGCGGGCGGCGAGGAGGGCCTGGCGGTCGGCGTCGCGGATGGGGCGGTGCAGCATGAAGGCGCAGGTGGGGTGCTCCTTGAGGAGGTTGTAGATGAAGGGGGCGATGGCGACGATGGCGGGCGGCGGGGCGTTGAGGGCGAGGCGGGCGAGGCGCTTGATGAAGCTGGCGATGAGGGCGGCGGGGAGATGGGTCGAGGCGAGGAAGGTGTTCATCAGGCGGAAGAAGCGCGACCGGTGCTTCGAGTGCAGCAGGTCCGCGTCCAGCAGCGAGTACAGCTTCGGGTAGAACTGCGGGTAGTCCAGGTTCTTCTCCTGGATCAGGTAGAACAGCCCCGACAGCGCCAGCAGCGAGGTCGCCCCGCCCACGTTGTACGAGTCCGTCAGGAAGTCCATCAGCAGCTCCGGCCGCAGGAACCACGGCTCGATGTTGTGCACCATGATCCGCAGCAGATGCTTGCGTTGCGTCTCCGACAGGGTGTTGCGCAGGATCGCCAGCCAGGCGTCCTGCGCGTGCTTCTTGTGCGACTTCGCCGACACCACCCGCTTGTTGCTCTGGCTGGTTTTCGTGTAGAAGCTCTCGAACTCGTGCTCGGGCGTGGGTATCGAGTCGCATGCCGACAGGATGGTGATCAATGTGTCGATGGTTTTGGAGCTGCGTGGGGTGCTTGCGTATTCACTTGAGACCAGACGTTAGCTTGATGAGACCGTGCGAGCGGTATGAACGAGGTTGCCATACGAGATCTGTATGAAGGTGTAGTAGCGCACGTCCTCGAACTCCTTGGCCTTCTCGATGAACTCGGACAGCACCGCTTGGCCATTGTTGGCCTCCACAACCGCTTCCACGACATTCTTGAATAGACCCGTCAACCAGATACCTTCTTCGCCGGGAAGATGTGTGGCGCGCTCGTTGACAATGCAGAGACACAAGGTTAAGGCGGTGATCTATTCGACCGACATTTAGTATATTTCTGGGCACGTTGGAGATGGCACCGCAGGAACGAACCTGAGACGAAGGATCGCTCTCGCGAATGATAGAGAGCAGGGCTTTCTGATATTCCTTGAGCCGCTCCTTCAACCAAGCAACAATAATCTTTTCGTTCTCGGGGGCCCGGCTTGAATCGGTCAAGTTCCCCCCCGCGATCAATCGACTGAATACACGACAGAGAGCCAACGCAGCGGGGACATTCGGTTTCTTGGCAGATCCTTGGGTGGTGAGCATGGAAATCAGGGTTGCGATGTTGTTGTAGTGCTTCCGCGATTCGGAGATTTGGTCTTCCAGCCGCTGGATGTCGGCCGTCGCATCGGCGGACTCAGTGTCGGCGACGGCACGGCGTTTCGACGAAGGCACGCCGCTCTCCTTGACATTCTTTCTTTTCTTGGAGGCCGTAGCCGTGGCGATCGGGGCAGGCATCGTGGACAGAATCGACAAATCGCAAAACGGGCGTTGAATGGAGGAGCGCTAGTCCACCGCAGGGCCACTTTTCTTTTCCGAGATCAACCATAATTTTTTGGGGATAAGAAGAGAAAGAGAGAATCTCCTGCTCCTCGGTTAGGCGGTTTCTCCGGCCCACGACACCAGCCCCAAAGGGGTTTAGTGTCTTCCGCACCGCCCAAACCGCCATCCCGAACCTCACTCAGTCTCCTCATTTCCGTTCCAAACCCATCCACACCCTGTCAAGGTTCCTGTCCATCGCTACAATGGCTTCGCGTTTGGCTAAGAGCACCCTCGGTATGCCCGCTTTTACTTGAAGCCTGGTCTACCCACTTGACATTGGTCATTAACCATTAACCCCTCCGCTAGGTGCCGCCCGGTTGCGGCCGACCCTTCCCACGCGCAATGTCGCTCCCATCACTGCCACTTTGACCGCGTCCCGTTCGGCCTCCAGCGTCCCTACTGAGGACCCCAAGAAGAAGGCTCAGTCCATCCTCGATGCTCTCCCCGGCAACTCCCTGGTCTCCAAGACTGCCACCCTCTCCGCCGCCGCCGGTCTGTCCATCGCCGCCATCAGCAACGAGCTCTACGTGATGAACGAGGAAACCGTGGCTGCTTTCTGTCTGCTCAGCGTCTTCACTGCCGTCTTCAAGTACGGTGGTCCCGCTTACCGTGAGTGGGCTGAGGGTCAGGTCCAGAAGCACAAGGACATCCTCAACGCTGCCCGTGCCGACCACACCAACGCTGTCAAGCAGCGTATGGAGAACGTCAAGGAGCTGTCCGGTGTCGTTGAGGTCACCAAGCAGCTCTTTGCTGTTTCCAAGGTACCCCCTCCCTTGCTGCTCATCTCCGAGCACCGATGATCTCTGGCGTCGAGTGTGTGGGCCGTTGCTGACGATGACGTAGGAAACCGCCCAGCTTGAGGCCAAGGCCTACGAGCTCGAGCAGCGCACTGCTCTGGCCACCGAGGCCAAGCAGGTCCTTGACTCTTGGGTCCGCTACGAGGGTCAGGTCAAGCAGCGCCAGCAGCGCGAGCTTGCTGACAGCGTCATTGCCAAGATCCACAAGGAGCTCGAGAACCCCAAGGTTCTCCAGCAGATCCTCCAGCAGAGTGTTGCTGATGTTGAGCGTAAGTTGATGATTTGTCCGTGCTCTCATCGCATACTAATATTCGATCCAGGCATCATGTCCTCCAAGGCTCAGTAAATGCACTCGACATGGATAGCTTTGCTATAAGACTCATGTACAAATTAAAGATCATTTCTGTTATCAGTTAGAAATACCAAGTACCATTGGTCGACAATCATGGTATACCAGTAAGAGCTTACGAATAAAGCTTCGACTTCAGCATTTGTCCAAGATTTTTAGTCGTAACTGTAACCTGACCGCCATGACACCGAGTAGTCTTGAGTCTGAGCTCTGCCTGCTATTGCAATTCTCTACATGTAGTCTACCTATGACTTGCAGAGATAGACTTCCAGGCTAGCCATGCAACAATGTAATATATGGAACGATCGAAATACACCTAACCTCATGACGAATACTAAATGGACACAATGAATCAGCAGGGGTGTCCGTGGACCAGACGCCACGCCACGTACGTACAGTACAAGGACTCTCATCAACGTCTCACCTCATTACTTTGAGTGTTCAATATGTGACAAAAAGCAATTAAAACGCGATGAAAGAAATTGCCGCCAAGCCGACAGCCCGGGGTGAACTGCAGTGGTCCAACCATGGGTTGGGTTTGGGCCGTGGATGGAATTTCCCCTTATAACCACCAGGTGTTATTATTATGATCGATTCGATGGATAGATTGATTGATGATTGTGGTTGGAACAGACTTTCTTTCTGCACCCCCAGCCTCTTCGAACCTCCCAGCGCTTATTATTTTTATTCTTGTTATGCCTGCTGCAGCCCGCCGCCGCACACTCCGACCGAAGTAAGAAGAGGTCAAAGAAGAGAAGGCTGGCAGTGAATCTCACTGGTTTAACTTCGACTACTCCTACTCCTACTCCTGCTTTTCCGACTACTACCTTACAACTACTGCTACGTATAATCTTCAATCTCATCGTGTCTGCTACTTCCCTAATTCTTCCTCCAGAATCCCTCTCTCTCCATTTCCCTCCCCCTCTCCAAGGGGAAATCCCAACCCGGCAAGAAAAAACCCCCCCCGTCTCCACTTTTTCCCATTCCCTCCGCGATAAGCCGTATACTTCCCGAGTCCGTGGCTCTTCTCCCCCGGGTTGCGCAACAATGCCACTTCGCGACAAGCTCCAACGTCATAAGGAATCCCTCAACACCAACACCAACACACACACAAACACATCCACCTCTACCAACCAGTATGGGTCCACCACTGCTGGAGGAGGGATGATGGCACCCACCACGCCCGTGAACAGCAGCAATCCCACCGTCCCGCAATTCACCTTCATCCGCACCGACACCACCACCCAAGAAGTGATCCGCCCGCCCGTCTTCGAGGGTGATGCCCCGGACCCCTCTGCACCAGCACCAACCACCACCACCACAACAACCACAGAACAACAACTTGCGGCTGCTTCCCCGCCGTCCTCCCACCATCGCAAATCCCTCAACCCCTTTCGTCGGTCGCGAGCTCCCTCACAATCCTCAGGCGTGGCGTCCCCGCCGCGAGCCTGGGGCGAAGGCCGGCTGTCGCATCTGCTGCATCTCGACCGCGGCGGTGGTAGCGGTGGTAGCGGCAGCGGTGGCGGGTGGTCGCGGAGTTCGAGCTCCTCGTCCGTGAACGTCCCGCCGGATCTCCCGCGGATAATCACTAGTGGTGGGAAGGGGGATGGCGATGCTGCTGCTGCGGCGGCGCGCGAGGATGTGGAGGCCGAGTGGGAGCGGCGGGCGACGGTGCTGGTGCAACGGAATCCGCAGTTCGCGGCGTGTTTGTCGCCGACCGGTTCCACCACGCCCACGGGGTTTGGGATGGACGGGGCGGTGGCGTCGCGGTCACGCAGTTCGAGTTGCAGTCGGATTAATGATCCGGATGGCGATGTAAGTTTTTTGCCGGTCTGGGTGGGAGGATAATAAGGGGTTGTGTGGCTGACGCGGGACGCCGGGGCGAGAATAGGTTAATATCCAGGAGGCTATTCGACTGCATGAAGCTGGAGGTATGTGTTCGTCCTTTGCGGGAGTTTCTTTAGGGTTGTGCGGTCATCGCTAACATTGTGTGCATGACGGTAGATCTGGAACGATCGACCGAGATGTTTGGTCACTTAGCCGATCCTGAAGGGGCCAACAATGCTCTCAGTCAAGTGCTCTATGGGCTTGCACTTCGGTAAGACCTGACTACGGTTCTCGTTGGCTCGGTGAAATTCATCAGTCTGACACTGACTGACCCCCCCGTTCTTAGACATGGCTGGGGATGCGCGCCAGACCAGGACAAGGCGATTACGTATCTATCGGCCGCGGCGGCCAATTCGGCCTCGGTCGAGTCCGAGGCGCTCCAGGCCGGCATCAAGAAAGGGGGAGCGGCCAAGGGCGAGCTGACGCTGGCGATCTTCGAGCTGGCCAACTGCTTTAGGAATGGCTGGGGCGTCAAGAAGGACCCCGTCGCGGCACGACAGTATTATGAGACCGCCGCCAACCTCGGCGATACGGACGCGATGAACGAGGTTGCTTGGTGCTACTTGGAAGGGTTTGGAGGGAAGAAGGACAAAGTAAGTTCCTTACCCCTGGGAGCTTTTCAGCTCGGGCATCAATATTTTGAGGCTCGTTCGCATCACTCTGGACTTTAAGGTGGTCTCCATGGAGAAAAGATAAGAACTAATTTAGGGACATAGTTCGCGGCCGCCAAATACTATCGATTGGCGGAGGAGAAAGGGAGCAAAACCTTGGGGAATTCTTGGTAGGTTCTTACCTAGTAGTCTTCGCATCACCTGCAGCGGATGGGGGGCATTGATAGGCGCTCGTGGATTTTTGGCCGGGACGCTTCCAGCCAACCAACTGCCCGTTCCCCTCTTTTTGAACTACACTACCGAGTGAAGTACAGTACTCAGGCTGACATGACGTTTTTGATGGATGATGACAGGATCTGGAAGGACAAGTACAACCCGCATTGAGCATGCTTTTATGGATTGTTGGTAAATTTGGTCCGATGACGACGGTCTAGCCCCGCCTAAGTCCACGATCAGGCCGTGGTCTTTTGGGGGTGTGGTGCTGAGCGAGCTGAGCTGAACATGAATGAACAATTGATACCCTAGCAACAAGGCTGCGACTGAGACCGTCTCTCTCGGTAGCAGGCGTCAACAACGTGCCGACCATCCCGCCTCACATGTCGACATCAGGGGACACAGACCTTGCACATAGAGCGTGGACCTAGACTCAGTCTTGACATGACCCCTTCACGTCATCTTCTCTTTGGACGTCACTACACTCTACAACCTTTACTCCGCTGTAACGAACACAACAATAGCCAGTCTAGAGCAGTAGATAATGAATTCAGTCATCCTCCAACACAAAGAGCCCAACCCATTGAATGACAACCCTAGTCCAAGGCTCATTCTGGACCTCTAATCTCGAGTTTCAAGAAATCCCCCATCCTCGTCCCACGACCGTGTAGGTGTAGGTGTAGCCGTATCCCCACAAGTCCTGCGCATAGACAATGGCCCAGGGAAGGGACCAGTATATCCTTCGAGAAGGGTATACGTATACGTATACTCAACCCAACCCACCTCATCACATTTATTCCATCTCATCCGTCCTGGAAACAGTCTTGACAATAAACCTTCCCAATCAACAATAACGTTAGCCAGAGTCATGAACAACACCCCTACACCTCCACTAGAGAACGATCCCGCAAAAGTAAGTTAAGCAAGGAGCGCGCGCACCTACCAACCCAACCATACCATATCACCCAGACATATCCATCCACCACCCAGACATATCAATCCCCACCATGACAAGACATCCGGTACGGTACGGGAACTACTGTACTGTACATGAACGCATCCCATCCAGCGTGGGCATCAAACGCAAACGCAAAGGCAAACATACTTACATCGATACATACCATGCATGCATGCATGCATCAACATACATCGAGTCACCCCCATCACTTCAAGTTCTTCTCACGAACCGAACCAAACCGAACCTAAGTTACCTCTTCGCAGAGCGTGGGTATCTACTGTATATCCCCATCCCCTTTCGAAGCCCGGAGTGAACCTGGATGAACTGTGCATACACCCCATCGCTCTTATGGTGATAGCAATAGCAATGGCAACGGCAATGGCAACGGCAATGGCAACGGCAATGGCAAGTAATGGCTAAACTTCCGGCTCGCTACTGCTCCTACTATTACTATTGCTGTTGCTGTTACTACTGGTCCTGGTCCTGGTCCTGGTCCTGGTCCTGGTCCTGTTGCTGCTCCTGCTACAGCTCCATACAGCTCAGCTACAGCTCCTGCTACAGCTCCATACAGCTCAGCTACAGCTCCTGCTTAGCTACAGCGACTTGCTAAGCTCCCCCGGCCAGACAACGCGTCTCCCATCTATGTCTATGCCTAGGAAATGCACGAACCTTGAAGTATACATACAGTACAGTGGTCCATCCACACAGAGAGCCAAGAGAGGATGCTCGCTCGGATCTCTCATTTACGTTCTCGTACTCATTCTCATCGGAAATCTCGAAGCGACGAGGCAGTGTCCCGTCTCACTCCTACAGCAAGCATCATTCTTAGTTCCTCGATGCACTGAATTCTGCTTCTACTGCTCCAGCTCAACGGAACCAGTTACAGAAACCTACAGACTTTCTTACCAACCACCAGGATCCCCAAACTCATCCCCAAATGCATTGTCAGAGCAGATTTTATATACACCACCGACACCGGTAAATGCACAGATGCAGACAAAAGAGACGGGTGTATGCAATTCTGTACCAAAAGAATGAATATGGGGACTTGACGGCCACCAACCCACTATCACAACCATAACCACCAGCATCAACCAACTGCTGCAGTCAGTTGGTCGTTAACCAGTAATCAGGGGTAAGTAGTTAGGTCAAGTGGAAGCTCCCTCCAGCAATCTGCACTGCATCAACAACTGCAGAAGCTCCAAGGAAAATCTGTCTGACAAAGGAGAATGAGAAAGAAGGTCGGAGTACCTCCCGAAGAAGACTCCACAAAATCCAAATCCAGAAGCAAGAACCATAACCAAACCAAACAAACCATCATCAACATCATCATCGTAAACATTAAACCACCCCTCCCAAAAACATAACATAGCATCGTATCGTAACACATAATCATAAAAGCTGCCGCCCTCGGCTCCCAGCCCAGTATCCTCGCAATGCAAACTCAAAATCAAATAAACCCTGAATAAAAAACACGCCGCAACGAAAATCCAGATCAGAAGCGCTGCGCTAGAGCATGTCAAAGTCAAAGTCAAGTTTCCGTCCCGTTTGTTCTGTTGTTCCCGCCTGTTAATTTGTTCGTCGGAGATAATCACAGTAGAGGTCCTCTGCGTATTCCGGTAAAAAGTGTGTGTGCACGAATTCCAAGGTAGGCTGCCACCACCGACCTTGGAGAATATGTTCTGGATCAAAGCGAATGTGCAAGAAGTAAACTGAGTCAGTCTCGCGTAAGTTGTGTAAGCATGTACACGAATGCAAGGTAAGCCCGTATTTGCCACCCCATCGTGAGGGGGCAGGAAGCCTGATCATAGATATACGCCGGTGAAGCCGGCGAAGCCGAAAGAAAGAAAAAGCGTAAGCGCGCCGGCAATAAAAAAGAACAACAGCATCGCTAATTTGACAGACGTGATTCATCAATGTAATTGCTTAGCCGTCAGATGTATCCAACCGAGGTGAAGTGAATGGTTTGGTAAGTTGGTTAGTTGGTAAGTTGAGTAAAGCTGTCTATGTATATATGGGCTAATCATTCTGGCTTATCCGGGCCAAGCAGTCGTGGGGTCGTTAAAAAAGGCACTGTCACTGTGCTGGAGAGAAAGTTGGTCTTCCCAGAAGACTCAAGGTTGCAGAAGGCGAAAGGATGAAGGCAACAGAACTCAATCAGGCCGCTTAAAATGTCTGTGGTGGACGCAGAGAAAAAACGCAGGCAAATGGAGGAGAGGCGGAGGTGGGTGGGGTGGGTTCGATGGCGAGCCACCAACCCAGGATCAAAAATTCTACTAGTGACCAAAATTGGCGTCCTCTTCCTTGACCGGAGAGACACCACAGTCTTGGACCATGCGGCGGAAGTCGCGGATCACCTTTTCAGGGACCCGGTCCCACATTAGAGATCGTGAGTAGACGTCGGAGGTGACCTTCGTCGACATCTTGCTCTGGACACTGCCTCTCATGGCAGCCAGAGCTTGTTGAAGGTTCGATGGCTGCTGTTGCTTGTACTCAACACCAGCATCGTCGTAAGTAGTCAAAGAGTTGTACTGGTCCGCATTGAGAGCAAAGACCTGCTCGTGCTCCTGCTGCTTGGAGGGCATGACCAGGGTGCTGTGGAGCTCATCAAGGTTGGACGGCGCCGCAGTGCCAGTCATCTGGGCCATCTGGGCGCCAGTGATGGTGCTAGGCATAACGCCAGCAGCCGAGGGAGCGACAGCGGCCTGACCCATCGGCTGGGCGAGCTCGGGAGGAGACGACGACAATACGGCCTTCAGCACGTTGGCTGATTCCGCGCGGTACTCCTCCGAGAGCTGCGGCATGGAGCGAGCAGAAAGCGAGGAGCCGTTTGATGCCACGAACGCGCCGAACAGCAGGCACATGTAGAACGCATTCCAGCTGAATGGGTAGTCGCTGTTCGCCTTGTCCTTCTCGTTCGATGCGACAACCATCGAAGTCGATTGGGCAGACGGGGCGGCAACTGCCTCGGCATCCAGAGAGAGACTGTTGACCATCGTGAAGTCCTCCCAGGGGCTGCTATCCATCGTCAAGTTCTCAAAGTCAGAGAACTCCGAGGGCAGATTCGAGGGGGCGGATGGTCTGGCGTGACGCTCGAGTTTCTCCACGGTCTCCTTGAGAATGTTGTTCTTCTTACGAAGCTCAGCGGTCTCGAGGGTGTGCACGCGGATCAGCTCGTCCTTCTCCATGTGCATCGTATTGATGTACTGGGTGATCTCCTGCTGGGCGGCCATCCATTCGCTCTTCTCACGAAGGAGCTCCGCCTCTCGGAGGCGCATGTTCTGCAGCTCCTCTTCGAGATCGCTGATGATCTGCGTGAACTGCTTCTTCTCCTCTTCCAGCTTTTCCGTGTGCAGCTTCTTGCGCTGACGGGAGTCCAGTCTAATGTGTGGTTAATGATGTCATTGCGCGTGGGAGGAGGGGGCACTTACGCTGCCTGGCGGTTTCGCAGCAGCCGCTTCTGCTGCTTCAATTCCTTGATCTCCTCCTCATTGGTCGATTGACTGATGAGCTGGTCAATGTTGCTCAGCGTCCGCTCTGCAGGGATCTCGAAGCGGGCATTCTTCTTGCGGATGCCGTCCCGGCGCATGCTCAACGGGGAGCTGTTGCGGTAGGTGGGACTCTTGGTTGGACGGGCCACGGCATCGGCCATGTCGGTGGCGGCAGGCATCCAACCCTGACTCGATTGCGGCGACATAGCCACGGCGGCCGGGTGGGCGAAGGCCATGCCGGGCCGGTAAGACATGGAGGGGATGTTGATGGTGCTGACGGGACCGACGGCGCCGCCTGCGAACGGAGCGGAGGCGCTGTGGTCGAGCTCAGAAGGGAAGTGCTCGTACATGGCGGTGGGAGTGCATGCGCCCGAGTCCTTGGACAGGGCCCACGAGGCCTGCTGAGCGTATGCTGCGGACGGGTGAGCGCCGTCGACGCGCATGAAAGGATTGGGGGCGGATTCAAAGAACGGGTGGCCGACTTGGGAGTTGTGGCGGGACTGATTGCTAGAGACAGAATGAGAGAAGTCGGACCAGACGGAATCTCGATGCGTGTATGCGTCGGGTGCATGATCATATGAGGGTCTGCGGTGGTCGGCAGCTGAGGAAGCCATATCGGGGGAAGTAGAGTCCAGGATCTTGTCGTCTAATACACTCATCTCATCCTCTTCGGGAAATGCAGGTTTGGCATCCAAAGTAGTAGGGGATTGTTGATAGAAGTCAAATGATGACGGTTGGGAATATCTGGCCATGATGGTAGATAATGTGAGTTGTGATGGAGGGAGAAGAAATGGGGGAAGAAGAGGAAGAAGAAGGCGTTGGTCGTGGCCCAAAGAGAAGCAGTCGTGGTAATAGAACCGACTGGGCAAGAGGCGGTGTGTAAAAAATAAACAGGTCGAAAATGAGGTGCGGGGTTGGCGATGGAGGCTGGTGGGCGATCAAAAGGCAACGATGATCGTTCAAGAGAGATAATGAGGATAGAAGTAGGAAGTAAGACAAGAGCGAGACGATGAGAAGAAAAGATGTCTCAAATGGTCTCGACGAGGGGAGGAGGAAGGGGGAGGGAGTATTTAGAATGCGCGAGTAACGGAGGAAGAGGATTGGTGGTTGCAGGCGCGAAGGAGGCAAAAGTGGAGGCAGGGAAGAGGGCGAAGAAGAAGGAAGTATATCAATTTCTGTTGGAATCGTGAAGTGGTTGTTATGGGTGGGTGTTGATAGTAATGATGATGTTGATGAAAGGGGAAGAGAGCAAGTGACAAGCGGGAGGGGAACGAGTCCATACATATACTTAACTTGCAAGTATCGATTCGATCTTGTAGTCAGTCAGGATCTCTTTGATAGATAGGAACCTGAAGTTGGTCCCTGAACAATGTCTGTCTGTCTGTCTACCAAGAGAATGGGAAAGCATCCAAATCGTACTAAATTAGAATTAGACTCCCAAATCCAAAACAAAGGCGATTAAATTCCAAAAAACATAATTCTGGTTAATTGCGAGATTTTTTTTTTAATTTCCAGGAGAATCGATGCTGACCCAAATCCCCCACAGGATGCCTGCTGAACCTACTGTGAGATCGAGTAGAATCTACATAGTAAAAGAAAAAGAATAAAAATAAAAGATCGAGATAGAGAGAGAAATAATCCAACCAACCAACAACAGGAAGAATCAAATAATGACACTTCCCAAACAGGAAGCCCATTATAGTACTGCTACAGTCTCTAGTAGTACCTAATAGTATACTACCAAGTTGTACCAACAATCCTATGGAATATGGATCTCAAACCAAACCCACAGCTTCCACTCTTCTTCTAAGGGGACTCCATCAATCCCACCTTTAGCTTCAATGGACTTAGCCAGACCCATCGGCACGCCAAACCATGAACTCCTTAGTTAGTTCCTACTCCATTCTTCTCCCTCAAGCCCAAGCCAAAACGAAGAAGCCCATCCGGCGGTCAGCGGAAAAGTCAAAAGACGAGGCGAGGATTTCTGACTGTTCCCGAGATTAACGAGCCGCCATCATTGGATGCTTCGTTGGGCAGACGTGCAGCGGAACTGGCAGGGGAAAAAAATAAAATAAAAAGAACGACTCAAGACAAGAGAGAGAGAGAGGAAAATGTTAGAACATGAATAATCAGTGTCCCTCTTTACGAACGAATAACGATCATGACGCTTCTCGTGCTCCATGACTATCTATCTATCTATCTCATGGGCGCGGCGCTTGCTTGCCTGCGAAAAAAAAAAACTTTACTGACATACCACATACATACATGTAGACATAAAAACCTATGTACATACGCTAGTATATACTCTAGTTAGTATCTAATTTAACTTGTTCATCAGTGCCGCTGCTGCTACTGCTTCCCTCTGATCAACCGACGGAAAGGAACAAGAAGTTGGCCCGTGATCTTCCTCACAGGCCCTCCCCTCGCTCACACGGTCCTTTCGTTCGTTTCGGCCCCGATCGCCCTCTAGCCTTTCTGGCTGGGATTCGTACTTTTGGTTTCTTCTTGGTCCATGCGGACGGAGTAGACTACTTACTCGGTCGGTCGACTCCGGGTGCACAGTGCACACAGGGCATACACTAGATCTACTATGGCTTCGCTTGGGTAGGGACTGCACATACTCCAGCACGGTACAATACACAACAATAGGAGAGAGCGCAATAAGCTCCTCAAATGCGATGCACATCACATCAGTATCGTGCAGGACTGGCTTTTCGCAGGCAGAACGAGCGAAGCTAGAGAGGTCAGATTACCTGGATCTCAAAAGGAAGGTCAACCCTAAGCCGCAAAGCTAACCTAATCCAAGGTTGGTTGAGAGTGGAAGGGCGGTAGGACTGACTGCCGTCGGTGTCGGTCATTCCACCCCTCCCTCCGTAGTAGCCCTCGCTGCCTTTTTCGTAGGTCACCAGTCAGTCAGTCCATCACATAAATTGTAAGCAAGATACACCATCCTTCGCTGAAGCCCGGAGTATCACGTTGCCGTTGCCGAACGGGAGAAAAATAAAAAGCAGTGGTGGTCGGTATCTGGAGGCAAGAAGCGATAGGATTTCTGATGGATGATAGCGATAGATCCCATGGATGGAGGAGGGAAAGGTGGGGCTGCCAGTTCCCATCGGTTATCGATAGCCTATCGATTAACGGCTCAAACTGACCCCTCTAACTTACCTAGGTAGTACCCTACTAAGTACTGTACCTACCTACACTATACAGTAAACGTCGCAGCCCGACAAAACCCGCGCGGCAGGGCTAAACTTCTGGGTGTTCGTGATGTTTGTCTTCAAACGGTTTCTCATCACATCTGCGGCCGAACGATTGGTACCTGGGTGAGCAAATGACTCGGGAGGCGACTGTATCACTGGTCCCAGTTTCCCAGTAGGCACTGTACCTGAACCGAGGGATGGGAGGGGGGGAGGGGGGAGGGGGGGATGGTGGGTTACGTTAGCAGAGCAACGGTGCGCATTGTGGACTGTGGACTGTGGACTGTGGATAGAGGGGCCGTGGCCCGTGGCCCGTGGGTTGGTCGTAGCCCACCGGTCGTTACTCGGTACTGGTAGCCTCGATGCTGCCCGAACGAGTGATCGTCTGTGCGCGTTCCTCAGTCAAGGTGCATCCCATTTCCTCACCCCCTCCTAATCGTCCCATGATCGTTTTCTGGGGAGGGACATGGTGAGTTCTGCTTTATTTTCCGGGAACAGGCATCGTACTTAATCAGACAGTGCGAAGGGATACCCACTCAAGTCTGGTGCGAGGAGCAGCAGAGAGAGGGGGAGGGGGAGAGGATCAGATGGACAGAGGGACGGACGGGACGGGGTGTTGTCATACAATACGGGTAAATCAGGACGAGTTGAGTCCGTTGCTCGGTTGAGTCGAAGCCAATGGATTCGGGGCCGGTGTGACATTGAGAAATGAGAAACGGCCTAGTTGTAGGCTAGATTTCCCGATGACGATATTCTTCCTGTGGTTTTGTAGTTAGCCGTTCTTCTCAGTATGTACATAGTGGTTTGTTGTTTTTACTGTGGACTAAAGTAGAGTATTCCGTATGTAAACAATGATCCATCTCTGGTACCGTTAGGGCCGGCCCGTTCATTGAGATCCAGTGATCCAGCCCAGACCATCCATATTGGTCTCGGTACGGTTTAGCGTGGGTTATTGCAACTGCCCGCTCCGGTTACTGACACGCCCGGTGCATCACACCAGAATGCAACTGCAAAATGCAGATCTGATGCAGAGTCAGGTCTACAGTACAGTATACATCTCAGAGGAAGAATGACGCCGAGTCAGGATCGAGGATACGAAATCCGGGTCAACCGCAGCGAGCGATAACCGAGCTGAGCGGTGGAAGGTACTGAGTATGCTTGGGGTATCCTCTTTAGGTATACGCACAAGGGGGGGAAATAGTATACCACGAGACGATGGGGGTTGAGTGAGCTTAATCGCACTCGTCATCTGCATCGTCTATCGCGAGGTTTTCGTACTAGGTAATCGGGAGTTACCTCATCTACCCATTAAGTTAGTAGAGAGTGATTATGTCATTAAGATTCGTTCCTTGGAACCGTACCTTCCAGTGCATCAAGTCTCCTAACGTACGAGGAACTCCAGAAGCATCACTCTCTACCCAAGCCCCAGAACCCCAACAACCTCCACCCCAAGCTGTCGACACTATGTCTAACAGCTCCGTAACTGCTAAGAATAAACCAAACCACCCAAACCACCCAAGACTTCAACCCCTCAGCCCCAAGCCCCAAACCACCGACCCAAACCTACGGTGTCGGACCGTGACCCTGCGCCCCAAACCCAGCAAATTAACCTCGCTACCTAGTGTTGTATGTACCTCACCATCTACCACCATTAACCACACTGCAGTCCTTGTACATACCGAAAAAAAAGCACAAGTAAGGCATCAGTGCTTTCCTCCAACCCCATCCCATGCGGGGAACACCACTCACCTCATCACATCACTTACCTAGTACCCTTCCCCCTTCCATATTATTCTTATTCTTATTATTATTATTGTTCTTATACTTAATGTTCTCATTGTTTCCATTGTTCTTATTGTTTCTGTTATTTCTTTGTTTCGATTTTTGTTGTTATTACATTCGGTGTCTTGTCTGATTCTCTTCTACTAGTAAGTACTCAGGCGATTATACTGAACGGACTATCTTCGATCCGTAATTTGTGATGATCGATAGCTACCACGGTCGACATATTTCCTACACAGGTATGGGGGTGCTACCAGACCACGCCGGAACAGATAGGGGTGTAGTGGGGTAGGGGCGGGAGCGGGAGAGTGTCAGCGACTCCGCGGGCAAAGGGTTGAGCTGCTGTTAGGGTAGGGCTGGCGACGGGGCCGCTGCGTAGTCCGCAGGCGGGTGTGTTTGTCTCTGCAGCCTCGGACGGGCTGATCTACTTACTCCCTTGCGGTAAGAGCAAAACGGTTTTGTTACCCGTGAGAGGTAGGGTTAAGAAGGAGTTGGTTATAAGAATACGTAGGTGGTGGGTTTACTCCGAATCAAACTCTCTGATTTGAAGAGGAGGGCGTAATTTTGCCTCGCTCGGCTCTATGAGATTCTTTGATTCAAGGGAAACGGAGGCAAGGTCATCGCATGAGAACATAGGCCGTGCGAATGAAAGAGTGAAGCACGGTGCAGTGAGATTCAAGTGGTTAGAGTGATGAAAGCATACTGATGAAAAATTCTTGAAATTAAGTCTAAGCGGAAGGAAACCAGGTGAACGATATGCGGATGCGACCCAGGAAGTATACCGAACCGGAGCAACAGCACGCCCTTTAATACTCGGTACAAGGAGGTCCCACGATCGCAGCGGAATGACATCCGTGATTTCGTCCTGCCACTCGGGCGAGCCATCCACGCGGACCCATTCGAGCCAGCCATCGTCGCTCCGCGGCCGCTCCTCATACAGCTCCGCGGGGCCAGACAGTGCGCTCCACACCTCTTCGCCCCCGACAACACACACCAGCAGCTGCGTCAGGACAGGACAGGCGGCCTTGAGCTGATCGAGGATGCAGTTGGGCCGAGGGATGTTCTGCGCCGGGTTCATGACGGTGACCGTCTCCAGCGTGCGCCCGTAGGCCTTCAGCACGTCCATGACGTGGTGGTCGTGATACCCGAAGAAGCGAAAATTGATCTCCAGCCGCTTCAGCCGTGGCCGGGGGTTCAACGCCGCCAGTTTGCCGACCATGCACCCGTGCGGTGTGCGGTCGCGGTGGCGGGGCGCGCAGAAGAACCGGAAGTCCTCGAGCCGCGGCGCATGCGGCAGGATGCACCACCCCACCAGGGCATTCAGCGTCCCCTCGGCGGCCGACGAGCCGGGCATGTGGACGATCAGCTGCGTGAGCTGGCTCCAGTGGGTGGAGAACTTGGCGCGGAGCCCCGCGGTGTAGAAGGGATTGGTACGAACGGTCCGGTGACAGTCAAGGTAGCCGAGCCACTGCTCGCGGGGATCCCGGGCGCAGAGTGTCAAAGCCTGAAGCGTGAGCGGTTGCAGGGCCGAAGTGTCACTCAGGAGCCGGCACAGCGTGACCATACTGGCCTCGGAGGCACTTTGGATCTGCCGGCTGCGCTCGTAGGTTTCGAGGATCAGCTGCCGCGCGCATTGCAGTGCCCAGTACTGCTTGGGCAGGGCGCGAGGCGCGGCGTATGGTTTCTCGGGCCGGATGCGCACGCGTCCTGGATCTTCCGGGTCGATATGGATGGAGAGCGGGTGCACGCGGCTGCATAGCCAGAATGTCTGGGTTTTGGCTTTGAGTGCCTCGGACACGCACCGTAAAGCACCAAGAGATTCGTCGTCCAGAAACTCGGTGATAAGCCAGAAGAGTTCGAGTGGGAGATTGTCCAGAGTATGGGGAGCCTGAACGTGTGTGATCCGACTGTCGAGAGTACGAGGAGCCATAATATGTGTGATCCGACTGTAGGTGGTCGACCCTAGGGCTATTTATATACACGCGGACGTCCTCAACTCGTGAATTCAGCAGAAGATCTCCATCTATTACGACATTTAGCTGAGAACTCTCGCTGGATAGATGGTGATTGCCGAGAATGATTACTGTTTGATGGGATTGTCCTGTTCAGTGTGAGTAGAGGGCTGTAAAGAGGAGGCTTTCAACAGCGGGAGCATAGTCGTGAGATGAAACTGGCGTGTATAGCTAGACTCGTGGAGCACAGCTGAAATCTGTGTATTGTTTGTACCGCGAGTGCAGAGTCGGCTGCACACCTTTGTGGCGCGTAAGTAATCAGGTACCAGAGCACAACCCACGAAAAGAAGTATTCATATGCTAATTCGGGCACAATCCGTGTGCCGGAGAGCGTCAGTTGCTACCTTCCGCCCCTGGGAAGCGCAAATATTTCTCTCCACGGCGGGCTCTCCACATATTGGTCGAACGGAGAAGGTCATGGCAATCACGAACCGTCCAACCCCATATCGACAGAAAGGCCTCGGTGACCTCCCAACCCCTGGGATCCCACGGATCCGTCCACACCAGAATTCCCGTCGCCTCCAGACCACGACCACACATATCGTGGCACAGCTGGTCCTCATCGATGCAGTCCTGCGCAAGAATTAGGGTCTCGCGCAGATGTGGGAAAGGAAACAGGTCCAGCCATGGATGATGCGGCACGCGGCGCTGAATGGCCGTTGGCTCTAATGCTGGTGGGAGCTGCCTCTGTGGGTAGGCTTGACTCAACGGAAAGGCAGGCCCTTGTAGTGTGAATACCGATTGAGCATCGTCATCCGTGTCTTGCTCGCCATAGCCTAGAACCGTGAGGTTGGTATGCATGGCTCGCAGCGTATTAAGCCGCGTGACTCCAAGGCGCAGGCTTTCAACCGGAGAGCCACAGGCAGCAGACGCCAGAGCCATGGCTGCCGTCTCCAGTTGGTGCAGCTTCTGCGCAGTGTTTCGGGAGTCTGGACCTAGAATGTGCAAGTCCTGTGTTATGCCCAGGAGTAACTGCACGAGATCGGCCGGTCGAAGGGCAAGCGTTGGCGGTTGTTCATCAGCGCGACTCCCTGACTGAGACTCTCGAATACGACGCCCTGCGTGCTTTGTAAGACTGGATCATCTCAACGGGACTCATGCTTATGAGACTCGTGTCTACGGATCAGCGAGTACTTACGTCTTGCACGTTGGTTGAGTCGATTTTGTAATCTGCGTCTTAGCGATGGCTCCAGTATGCCAAGCCAGCTATCCGGAGGCATGGTGGCGGCGGTCAAAGCTTTACTTTCCGGTTCGTTGGACATTATTCTTCGATCCTGGCCAAATCAAAAGGCAAGGACCATGAGTCAGAAAGAATTCCCTTGTTCGGGTTTGGTGGTTGTTCGGTGGGAAGATCCGAGCCCGGGATTTGGCGTCCGAAGTTGTGAAGGGTAAGATTGGTGCCTGAGGCAGGTCGGCGATATCGGTGATACGCCCCTTATTACCGAAACATAATCAATCCTTCAATTTCAGGACCCATCATGAGAATGTTGCCTAATCAAACTCATCATCGGTCTTCAAAACAGAGTCCCCAGGGCACAAAGCTCGCTAGCGAGGGATCCAAGGATCCACGGATATCCCGGGCCACCTTCTCCGCCCAGTTATCCATCCACCACTGCCCGCGCAGGCGGTGCATTAACGTACAGAAAATGGCCAGAATTACCATCGCAAACGGCTCCCTCTCGCCCAGAAGATCCAAGAACTCCGATGAAAGGCCAAAGATCCACCAGAAGAGCGCTGTGATGATCCCATCCTTACTCTCGCTTGGGGTACTTTCAAATGCCACCCGGAGTTGGCGGATGACTGGCCCATACACTTCGCTGGGATGATGCGAACTATCCTCCCCCAAGCGGCCATTCAGCAAGGCAAGTTCTCGGAGGGCCACGTCCAGGAACGCTGGCAACGTGGACGTCCGAGTATGGGCGCTCGATTGCCCGACTGGGGCGGCCGTGGCGAGGATCGCTAGGTCGCTTGCTTGCACCCATTCGGAGACTGCGACTAAGATCTTCAGCGAGGCACGGCTCATATGGAAGATCTGGAGTAATTCGTCGTACGGGGTCGAGGGCTGCCCTTCCCCTCCGCCGCTGTTACCACTGAGTAGAGGCAGCGCAAAGGTGAAGATGATGATGATGTTGGAGAGGGCGTAGGCTGCGCTGGCGTTGGCCTCGCTAAGAGCCTCGATGCTGCGGACGCCGGAGATGGATTTGTGGTGATGCCACTGCGCGATGTCGAGGTAGTCCTTGCGCCGGGGATGGGTGTGGAGGAATGCCAGGTGCAGTGCGGAGAGGGCGAGGATGCCGTGCATCAGCGCGGGATCGTGGACCGCCCTTCGGGGGATGACAGATTTCCAGATCCATTCCACGGCGTGGTTTCGAGAAAGGGTCGCATACGTGTGCGTGCACCATTGCACCATTAGTTCTAGATCCTGGGGGTTGAGGGAGGGCTCAGCCTCGCAGGGGAGTGGTGGTTGCGTGAGGATCGTAGTGGTCGTCTCCGGTAAGGTAGAGGCTGTGCTCGCTGTTCCGGTTTCGGGAGGGGTGGAGGAAGAGGCTGTCAACACTGCTCGATAACTACAGGGTAGACGTTTGGTTTTGCATCGCAAGCAGATTGGTTGGTGCTCATCGCACTAATCGGTGAGTGGGATGTTAGCTCTGTAGACGTCGAAGACTTCGAATTGTCGGTTGTTGTGGTGACTATCGTACTGTAGCTTACCTTCACTCGTCGCTGCTTGCATTGCAGACAGCCATGCCGGGATTTACTATGGGCACGACGCGATGGCATATGGAATGAGCTCAAGTCGGGAGACAGAAGGAAATATCAGGATATAAATGAGATTCAAGCTATGATAGAGGAGAATTTAAAACGGTAGGCAATAAATAGGTTTGCTAGGAGATGGGCCAGTTGCGGGAAATTGGTGTGAGAGATGGAAATGATGGGGTCGGGTTGTCGGGGGTACCGGCTTTATTAAATACTGTCGCAGAAAATGGTCCCACAGCGGTTCCGGTAGTTCCTGCCATGCCCGTAAACCTTCCTGTCAAGCCCTGGTATGTTGTAGCCATCCAAACTCGCATTGAGCAAAAAGAAAGGAACTTGAGTGAGATTTAGAGACGTAGGCCCGTCAGATCGTGACCTGTTCGCCTCGCTTGCTCGATTAGCCGCGATAGTCTAACATGCAGTAAGGGTTTTATCCGACCGTTCATGGATGAGACGCTGGTCTCAAGGTAGCTTCGAGATTGTTGAGTGCCCGCAGTCGTATTGATCGCATATACCCCCGCTGTTCGGCCGATGGTTCATACACCGATTTGCCCTCCTCCTCCGGCGATGAATAAAAGGAGGCGAGACCTGCTCCAAGAGACGTGACGGCTAAACAGCAGACGATCACGATCACGATAATCGCCAGGTTGGTGAGAGCCATTGGGAGGAGTTGACGAAGGGGGCTGGTGCGAGCGGGTTTTATTTTGAGTACTGTACCATGCTACTTGATAGGACTCGACTGGATTTTTATACCTACTTTTGAGATGCATGCTTACGCTAAACCAGTGCTCCACGCCCTGCACTTGAAGTCACTTTTTCTTCATCTCATCTATCAACCTGAGCGTGCTAAAATTGGCTGGTATCAGAAAGATCAGAAACTTGCGTACACTATACCAGATACGGTTGTTTCCTTTCTTCTGGTCGTATTCTCACCGTGGATGACTCCACATGTTTCAGAAAGCAGCTTAAAATCTCCGATCGGCAGTTGATAAACGAGGGCTGGAAACTTTAAACCTCGACTGCCGTACACCTTGCCTAATCGGGTATGGTGTACCTACACCCCGAATCACTTCCATATATAGATCACCTTGTCGAGTCAAGAATTGATACTCCACGTTGAGTTGACACCTCAACGATACTTCATCAACCACTATATAAGCACCATCTCGTTGATCAGAAACTCTCAAAATGCAGTCCTCACAGCCTTGAATTTCATTCTCCCAGATCCCCGTCCATTTTTTCCATAATGTCCGATTCATTTGTTCTGTACCGCTATGACCCGTCCTACGCGGCAGCCGTTATCTTCACCATCGGCTTCCTAGTCACAGGAGTGGGACATATCTGGCAGGCCACTCGGTCGGGGAGTCGCTTCATGACCCCATTCATCATCGGCATTGCCTGTAAGCCTCCTTCCCCTTCCCGCAACACCGGAAAGTCCGATCAAGCCTCGGCCCTAACAACCAGCAGTCGAAACCCTAGGCTACGCTCTCCGCGCCGTCAGCGCCAAGCAGACCCCGAACTGGTCCGTCGCCCCCTACGCAGGCCAAAGCCTCCTTCTCCTCCTGGGACCCTCTCTCCTTGCGGCGTCGGTCTACATGATCCTGGGGCGCATCATCCGCCTGGTCGACGGGGACACCCGCGCGCCCATCCGCCCCACCAAACTCACCCGGATCTTCGTTACCGGCGACGTTCTTTCGTTTCTGTTCCAAAGCGGCGGCGGCGGCATTCTCGCCCAAGCCAAGACCCCCGGCAAGGTCAAGCTGGGCGAGCGGATGATCATCATCGGGCTGTTCGTGCAGATCGTCTTCTTCGGGGTCTTCATGGCGGTGTCCGCCGTCTTTCATCGGAGGATTCGCGAACGCCCGACGGAGAAGTCGATTGGGCTGGCGGTGCCTTGGGAACGACTTTTGATGGTTCTGTATGCGGTCAGTGCACTCATCATGGTCCGGTCGATCTACCGCGTGGCGGAGTATATCCAGGGGAGTCAAGGGAGTTTGCAGGGTCATGAGGTGTTTATTTATGTGTTTGATGCGACGTTGATGTTGTTGGGATGTTTGACGCTGAATGTCTGTCATCCGAGTCAGGTGCTGCGGGAGAAGGGGTTCTATGAAGAGCCCTTGGTGTGAGGGAGCTGAGTGATTCGTCCATACGAAGTGAAATCTGCGACTGTTAGCATTGATTATTAGACGTAACTGTAGTTCTATGCTTTAGACTCAGAACCGAAGAATCATAGACATATTGTCAGCGAGAGCGCCATGTAAATGAACTGAAAAATACGTTCACCCGACGAAGAGTGTAAGGCGGGGAAGCTTTTGACTCCCCCTTACCTTTTCAAATTACAGTCCTCCATCAGGCAGCTAAATTTCTTCAATCACATAATGGTCCTGAAATGTCCGAGTTACGTTAGGGCTGACCCCAAACACAAAGCTAGGCGACTGACCGAGACGAAGATGTAGCCGTTGGTGATCTTGTTAGTTCCCATGGAAAAGACTGCGAATGGATCAAATGCACCCACTGGGCTTTCAAGTTAACAATTCTTGTCGAAAGAGATATTCCTCGATCCTAGCAAAGACACTATGATGGTTTACTTCATGCATTGCATGAGTAAGGGGTCTGCTATTTACTGCTGAGGTATCGGTGATTGTGTCACATCTGGATGCCTGACTAGATGCCAAGCGTGTCCGGTGAGATAAGCACAATCACGTTATTCAACTCATAATCCTTTGAACGACAAGGCGGGGGTGCTAAGTAACGACGGCTAGGGGGTCGCACTCTGCAGTCTCAGCATAAGAAATGAGTCAAATGCAATCGATTGCTAGATGTCAATATGATCACACCCCCGCCCTAGGGCGCGGGGTTGGCTTGTCACATTCGAACAGTGGCAGAGATTAGTAATATGACAACTACCTGACTGTTCGCCGATCATTTGCTCTGAAGAGCTGCTGCACGTAGAATAGAGAGACATACGATTTCTGGCGACGATTGATGGTCAAGGATTGGTACAGCAATTACTAAACCTTTATTTGCCAACCTCTTCGTAGCTTAACTCCCTGCTGAGCACCCTGCGCAGGGCTTGGAGAGGTCCTGATTTTCCCAAGGTAGAATAGTCATCGTATTCACCCATGTCTTCATCACGAGAGCGCCACTTGGCTAACAATCATAGGCTGATGCTGCTTCGGGTTTCGAATCCCGAGAGCTGCTCGGTAGCTTGATCCCTGTCATAGCTCGGTGGGGGGCGTCGAAATTCTCGAAAACTCGAAATTACCTCAGGCAAGAGCGGCTATCTAGGCATGTACTGGGTTAAGACTATGAGCTTCAGCCGCTGTACGCGCTTCAAGTCTGAAGAAGGCTAACTATAAACAGCTTTGCAAATCCCCGTCCCCGTTCTTAGGCACATTTTCCTCCCGCTTTCTCAACATCACCGGGCATTCTTCAACAGCAGACATCCGATGGCCATGATTGATTCCCAAAGCCAACTCAACTCGCCAGTTGAGGCTACACTAAGTAAACAGGCCACTCATCCTGCATTGCGTCGCGTGGAAGAGGTCTCGCAGACCGCATTCCCACACACTCATGAACACATTCACAATTTCCCACAAAATCATGACGCTCGCCACACTGCCGGTAGCCTAACCTCTAGACTCGACGTGGAAGAGGCAGAGCATCGGGTCATGCAGAGTACGCCCCCCGAGGTGTCTAACTTTGCCAACGAAATAGTATTTGTTCTCCTGTGCTCCATGGGCCTTCTACTCTTCGGGGTATTTCTCGGAGACGTTCTCGTGAATCAACTCATCTTTCCCCGCGCCCTGCATGTCACCGAGGGGAGTACACCATGGCTGGTGGGTTCGTTCTTGTTAGCGAATGGAGTGGCTGTGATCATCGCCGGGTCGGTGGCTGACCTCTCGGACCCGAAACCGCCTATGACACTCGCCTTCGGCTGGCTAGTCATCTGGAATCTGGTCTTGGTGTTCAGCATTCGCCCAGGACGCGCGGTCTTGTTCTTCGTGGCGCGGTCCATGCAGGGAGTGGCCGTGGGGGTACTCCAGGCCTCCTCCATGAGCCTCCTGGGCCGGCTGTATGCACCCGGGGTCCGCAAGAACCGGATCTTCTCCCTGATGGCGGCGATGGCTCCCATCGGGTTCTTGATCGGCTGCCTCAAGGGTGGTGCGCTGGCGGCCCATCTGCCCTGGATCTTCGCCGCAAACTCCATCCTCTGTGGCCTATGTGTCCTCGCGTCAATTTGGTGCATTCCTTCATTTGCACCCCAGCATAATAGTACAATCCTCAAGGACTTCGATGCCATGGGGGCCGTCTGCGCCGCGGCAGGCTGCGGACTCGTGATCTTCGGCCTGACGCAAGGCGCGCCCACCGGCTGGCAGCCATATACGTATTCCAGCATCATCGCCGGGATGCTCTGTTTTGGGCTGTTCTACCTGGCCGAGCAGCGGGCCGCACGCCCGTTGATCGACAACCGCCTCTGGACAACTCCCGGGTTCACCTCCTTGGCAATCTCCTACTTCCTAGGCTACGGCGCCTACATCGGCGGCTGGATGTTCTACGCCGTGCGCTTCTTCCTCTCCACCCAGCAGAAAGCCCCCATCACAGTCGCACTATACCTGATCCCCAACCTGGTGTCCGGAGTCGCAGCCACCTGGGTGGTCTCGCGCACGCTGCACGTCGTTCCCGGTCACTGGCTGCTTGCCGTGGGGATGATCGCTTTCACCATGGGCCCGGTCTTCTTCCTACCGCAGACCGCCCACACCACCTACTGGGCGCTGGCTATGCCGGGAATCACCCTCGTCACATTCGGGCCGGACCTGACCTTTGCCGCTGCCTCCATCTTCATCACCTCAAGCGTGCCGAAATCCTTCCAGGGCGCCGCGGGCAGCTTGTTGGTGACCATCCAGAATCTGTCTGCGGCCATTGGGACCGCTCTGGCGGATACCGTTGGGCAGCGCGTGAATCCCGGCGCGGGGTATGATCTGGATTTGGGGGCTTTGCGCGCGATCTGGTGGCTTAGTCTGGGGATGGCTGTCGTGGCTGCACTTATTTGTGCTATCTTTGTGCGTATTCCGAAAGCAGAGGAGAAGGAACATGTTCTCTGAGCCTTTGCGGGAGGAACCGTCGAGTCACCGAGGGCTTTCAACCCTTATTCTGTGTGTCTCGTCCTGAGATGAAGGTTACAGGGATTTCAATCGGCCGCAATGGAAAAGCTAGAAATGAAAGAATATAACGGACGACAGGCAAAGAAATGCGAGAAAAAAGAACGAGGACAATGTAGCAATCAGAAATAGTATTCAATAGGTAGAACTGCAGTTGCTTCTTCTCCAGTTGGTGCTTTGCTTGATCAGCACCCCAGGATACAGCACGAATTGCCCATCTGCAGCTGGAACGGAAGATGGATACGAGGGTAAGCTCGAGCATAAAGTAAAATTTGCAATTTTTGTGCTCATAGCTGCGATAGCTTGCACCATTGAGCCTGCTACAGCCACGCGGCATGTCCGACCCATGCAGGCGTGAGGGTGAATCTCCAGCCCTAACCGGGTTCGGCTTTCTGGGACTAGCGGCCAGATCCTTCAGGGTTTCCCCCTCATCTTATGCATGGTCTCGCCACTGTTGAAAAGTCCCATTGGTGCGCTCGGATAGTCTAGACCTTTTTGATTTGACCGTAGATGCATCTGTATACAGTCTGCGCCAATGAGGCTCACCAGCGGTGTGCATGCCATGCTCAGGGTTGCATATTCTTCAGCCTCCATGATCCTGCCAACGGAGGGGAGGGGAAGTAGGGTGAGCCGACAGGAACCAGCAGCATGCATGCATCTTAATAAAAGCAGGAACAGACCCCTCACCAGCCTACGATCACCTCCCTACCTCAATTCCCTGGCAGGTTGTTCCCTCTTCAACATACAAACTACTTACCCCACCTCTACCCCCAACCAACACCAACACCCAAGACCTACAAATTCTCCACCATGAAACTTCCCCCCACACCCCTCCTCTTCGCCCTAACCACCCTAACCGCAGCGACCCCACTCACCACCAAGACCCTAAATCTCCCCCTCCAACCCCGCGACACCACCCCCTTCACCACAGGCCTAACCACCCTAACCGCCGCGGCCCGCGCCCTGGACGCCCAGATCCAAACCTACCCCGGCGGCGACGACATCTCCAACATCACCGCCGGCGCGGCGACGCTCATCACCGCCCTCCTGGCCGAGACGAAAACCATCCAGCCGGACTTCCTCAACGCCACCGAGGCCCCCGCCCTCCTCCCGCCCCTCGCGACCCTGGCCGCGCAGATCTCCACCGTCGTGGCCGACTACATCGGCATCCACGCCGCGATCGCCGCCACCGCCGCCTCCAGCGACGGCGGCTGGTACATCTACTCCCAGCTGCAGGAGGAGCACACCGCCGCGCTGACGTATACGGGCAGCGTGGTGGCGCGGATCCCGGCGGGCGCGGTCAAGGACGCGGCGGCGGCGTGGGCGGGGAATATTACGGATGCGTTGCTGGACGGGAGGGAGGCGTATAAGGATATTGCGGTGCGGCCGACGGGGTATTGATTGGGTGGTTGGGGGGGTTGTTGGGGGAATGGGAGAGGGGCAGGAACTGTGCTTTGTTTCTGGTTGTGAGGTGAGGGATTGGGGCATGGAAGGGCGAGTTGAGTGGGTTCTATTGCTTTTGCTGATGAGGAATCGGTGTTATGTGATTGTTCCATGGAGGCGGGATAGTATCTGGAAGCCAGAATACAGAATTTCAATGTGATAAAAAGGTTATCTGCCTTGTACAGTACGCTTCCTGGGACCGGATTTGTCTGCTGTGCTGGTGAAGTCATGCACCAGAATCCTCGATACCAATGACAGAGCAAACCCTCATGCGGAATGGTTCGTCTTTATCCACATGTTTACGCTTATTAGAAGTATCTATCAATATCAGATTCATCCAAGGCACGCACCGAGGGTCCTCTGGTGCGGGTACAGCCGCAGAACCAGGCCAGGGGGCCCCGAACTACGTACTGTACTCCGTGTGTTCTGGTTATCCCCGCCCGGGTTCCAGGTTCCCAGTGGCCACAACGGGGCACCAATTGGTTTGCAGGGAGAAGTATCAGCATCATTGCTGGAGCGGTTAATACCTTACTTACTATAGTCCTCGAGATACAACCAAGGAGTCTCCGGCTGCATCGCCAAGGTTGGACCCTGCTTTACTCCGATTGATTTAGTATTTGATATTCCCACTCCCATCCTCATCCCGCCCTCTGTGTTTGCGCCGAGCAGACGTAATCCGTTTTAGGGTTTGGGGAATAGAAGATCAATACAGGTTATATTAGGGTCATTTCATCAAGGTTATACTCGGCTGGGCTTGAGATGCTGACTCCTGCGGCGTGTGCGGGGCTGGGAGGGTTGGGGTCGCTGCGGCGCTGCTGAGACGGGCTAGGGTTTCGATGGGCTGCTCTGCAGAAACGACTGTCGCGAGAACGGTTCCTTCCGTAACTACAGAGGCGGAGCCTTGATGATTGTTCATGTGGCTTTGACATGGTGGCCTTGGTATATCAATGGTGACTTCTCTACGCTCTTCCTTGATGTGCGACTTGGATCTGGAAAGGATTCCCTGAGGGGTTTTATCCGTGCCTCACTCGAACAGCCAAGCTCCTGGCCGCACCGTTGGCTCACTGAAGAAGGAAGGCATTCCCGTCATTGCTGATGAAGCATAGCACATGTCCCTGATCTCCTCTCTACGCCGCAGGTTCCAGATCTTCTCACGCGGCTTCCTCCACCAGCACCCACCGCCACAGCGCATCCTGCCGCAACCGTTGCATCGCCGCCCCCTCCAACACAACCCTCAGCTCATACGGCTGCGCAGCAACGTCCCCACTCAGATCCCTGGCCGGCAGCACCCAGCACACACCTTTCACCTTGGTCTCGGGGATATCATACCGCCGGACGCGGCCGAGCTCCCCGAAATCCAGGTAGACGTCCATCCACCGCAGGCTGGAGACGATGATGCTGGTGCCATACGCCGGGAAGACGGTGGAGCGGTCGGTGGTATCGGCGATGGTCCGGCACAGACCCTTCATGTAGGACTCGGACAGTCGGCCCATCTCCCGCCGCAGCGCGACGGCGATGTGCAGCAGCTGCGTCAGGGCGGCGCGGTCGATGGTTGACGGGAGGTCCAACAGAGCGCTTTGAGCATCCAGGGGTAGTGGCTTTGAGCTATCGCTGGGCTGGTAGGATGTCTCCACCGCGGAGAGGGCGTTGCCCATGTATGTGGCTGGCAGGTGGCAGTGTTTGCGCACGTTGGCGGCGATGATCACCTTTGGGTTCGGGGGGATCGCGTCCGGGACGGTTTCGAGGCGGGCTTTGTTGCCGCAGAGGCCGATGATGGCGGTGATGATGTCGTTGGTGCTGAGGCGGGGGGTGGTGGTGGTGGTGGTGGACGTGAGGGCGTGGTTGCACGCGTCCTTGAGCTGAGTGATGCGCTCGGCGCTCAGGGTGAAGTGTCGACTCACCGGGACTTTCTCGGGTGGTGGCGGGGTGAGATCCACTGCCAGCGGGGTGCGAGTCCAGTTCAATGGTGCTGCGGGCTCCGAGGCGTGGGCTGTGTACTCCGCGATGTGTTTTCTGGAGCGCTGCTCCGCGGCGTGGGAGCTGGGCAGGGCTTCTGCCGGCGCGCTCGGGTCTCTGCAGAGCGTGGCCAGCGCTTGCAGGACCACGGCCAGCGCGGTGCTGTCGAGGACTTTGTGGTAGTAGACCACGCACAGGATCGTTTGTGTTCTGGTCACATTTGCCTGGAAGCGCACCAGCGGCATGGGCTCCTCCGGCGGCGTGAGGAACCGGATGGGAAGGTACCGCTGCTGGATGTATTCGTCGGGGTGGAGTGTGTCCATCTCTGGACGCTCTTCGACGCGCAGCATCGGGTATTCAGTCAGGAAGGACGCGGGGGCTGCCTGCACTTCGTATTCATTCTTGGGGATGGGTCGACTCGAGGGGACCACCACACCCGTGAGGAAGGGGAAATGCTGGCAGAGCTGGTCCGTCGCCTGTTTCAGGGTCCTGATCCCTTCCGAGGAGGTGTTGGTGAAGGTCAGGAACCCGAACATGTGGCATGGGGGGAGGATGTGATCGAGATACGTGATCCTGTAGCTCGGGAAGGGATATGGCACATCCGTTGTCGGCGCCCTGTGGACTTCTGTCTTGACTGTCTCGTGAGGGTCCACAGCAGTCTGCTGTGCCGCGACTTCGACGATAAGATGGCGTACAACTTCTGGGCGTAGCAGCTGCCCACAGGAGATTGTGGTGGTTAGCACTTCGTACTGTCCAGACATGACGGTTGCCTGTCTTCATTGCTCACTCACAAAGAATACTTACCGTCGAGAGATCTCCAAACTCCTTCTCTTCCCCTTCGACGATCTTTCTCAGAATCCGTCGCATGATCTTGCCGGATCGAGTCTTGGGCAGATCGTCGACGAGGAACACCTTTCGGGGTACAGCAAAGCGACCGACCCACTTCCCAACGTGCTGCTGTGCCGACTGTCGGAGCTGCGCCTTACTCGCCTCATCCTCGAGGTCATCTCTTGAGCACGCGAACACGACCAATGCCTGTCCGGTCAGTTCATCCTGGGTCCCTACGACGGCAACTTCGGCAAAGGCGCCTGCCAGCATGATTAGCACATTTGCCTTTGTCTGCAGCATTTGATGCATGGGTGATTGCAACGGACCATGGTTCAAGAGAGCGGATTCTATCTCGCCGGTGGAGAGTCGATGGCCCGATACATTGACCACATCGTCCACCCGGCCCAGCACTTTGAAGTATCCGTTCTTGACTCGGATGGCAGCATCTCCAGTCGTCTGGACTTATTTAACTTTCCATATCCCAGTACGTGCCAACTGGCTACAGAAAAAACCAAGGGGGTGGTTGCAGACTCACAAAGTATCCTCTATGCTGCTCGAAGTAAGTCTTCATGTACCGGGCATGGTCCCCCCATACCGTGCGGGCAATGCTGGGCCACGCCTGATCGAAAGCCAGCAAGCCCTCGGATTCACTGTCCCGAATCTCAGCCCCAGATACCGGATCCAACAGAATCGGGCGGAAGCCGAAGAATGGCAGCGCCACGGATCCGGGCTTGATCGGAGTGACCGCGGCCAGCGGGGCAAAGGCATGGCAGCCTGTCTCGGTTTGGAAGTAGGTCTGCGGTCTTTCTTAGCGCTCTTACTTCAGGCGTCTGCATGTCCCCAAAAGTTGAGGAGAAGGAGGAAGGGAGGGCGGAACATACATCCAGAACATGCACCTGCCCAGCAAGAGTATCATAACACCACTGCCAGACATTGGCGGCCAAGGGCTCCCCGATGGAAGCCACCACCCTGAGACGCTCCAGGTTATGCTGCGCCGCCGCAACGTAACCATTCCCGCTCTCCTTCTTGATCAATCGCAGGGCGGTCGGGGCCGTGTAGAAATGCGTCGCCCGGGTGCGCGCGAGGATCTGCCAATACCGGTCATAGGTCGGGAAGGCCGGGGTGCCGTCGAAGAGCACGGTGGTCAGCCCCAGGACCAGCGGCGTGTAGACGAGGTAGCTGTGGCCGGTGATCCAGCCAACGTCACCGGCGCAGAACATGTTGTCGGAGGGCTGCAGATCCAGCACGTACTTCCCGGACACGGCGCAGCCCAGCAGATAGCCCGCCGTCGCGTGCAGCAGGCCCTTGGGCTTCCCCGTCGACCCGGAGGTATACAGCAGGTACAGGGGATCCTCGGCGCCCATGGCCTCGGGCGCGTAGTAGCCGGGCCACCGCGCGCATTCCTCGTGCCACCACGCATCGTCCGTCCGCTGCGACCAGGGCACGGCACTGCCCGTCTTCCGGAGGACGAGGCACTTGCACTTGCACTTGCAGCTGGCGTCACGGTCCTGCAAGCCGGCCACCGCGTCCTCAACGACCCGCTTCATCGGCACGGTCTTCCCGCCGCGCACGCCCTCGTCCACGGTCAGGATCACGCGCGACCGCGCATCCTCCAGCCGGCCGCGCAGCGCCGGGGCCGAAAACCCCGCAAAGACGACCGAGTGCACGGCGCCGATGCGCGCGCACGCCAGCATCGCGACCACCGCCTCCGGGATGTTGGGCATGTACACGGTCACGATCTCCCCCTTGCGGACGCCGAGATCCCTCAGCACCCAGGATAGTCGGCTGACGTCCCGCAGGAGCTCGGCGTAGGTGATCTGCGGCGGCTGCGGCTCGCCGGCCGGGATGTCGGGCTCGTAGACGATGGCGGGCCTGTCCGGGTGGGCGAGCGCGTGGCGGTCGACGCAGTTGTAGCTGGCGTTCAGCCGGCCCCCGAGGAACCACGCGTGGTCGCCAGCTTCCAGGGATCCGTGGCGGGTGGTGTGGAAGGGGTGGTCCCAGTGCAGGCAGGAGGTCGCCATCTCTCCCCAAAAGCGGTCCGGGTCGCGTAGGGACTGTTGGTAGAGGCGGCGGTATTCGCCCAGGTTGGCTAGGTGCGGGGTGGAGGGGTGTTTTCTGGGGGTATCATTTGGCAGTTAGGGTTGGTGCTGGGTTAGGCGGGGCTTGGGGCTGCGTACAAGTTGTATGAGGCTGGCACATCAACCAGGGTGGTGGGCGTGGGCTCGGTGGGTTCGGCCATCGTGGATGGGTGACTGGGATGGTGTGGGCTTGAGTGAGTGTTCATTGAGGTGTGGATTCATTCGTAGAGTAGGAGTAGGAGTAGAGGGCGACTTTTGTGGCCTTAAATACATTTGATCCATAGGTTTTGCAGACGAATGTACTGTATCCATAGGTAACAATAGCCCGTACGGAGTAGTATGTGCACCCCTAGAACGGAACCCTAACTCCACCCCGGCCCAGTCGCCGCCATGGTCATTGCGGTCCCCATCCGTGCGATCGCACATATTTCCTTCGCCAAACATGGAGGTTTGATCTAGGATTCGAGGGCGGTCCTTGATTCTGTGGAGATCACCTCCGAGCAAGAGAGACATATCACACGGCTTCATGGGATCGAGCGTTGGATTGGGTATTGATGGGACATCCGGGGCCGGACCCTCCAAGGATGTAAAGTCACTGTTACTCGCCCTGGATACTCCAACAGAACACAGAGAGCCAGCTGGATTCTCCTCAACTACCCCTCCCTCGAGGACCCGTCGTAGATCTGTCGGGGACTTTTCAAAGTTTGGATCGACACCAGCGTCTATGCAAGAAGCCCTGGTAGAAGATTACAGAATGCAAATGTCGATCCCCTGGAGAGTCTCTTATCGTCTCGGGAGGTGCAGTTTCACGTGGAAGACACACAATGCCGATTCAAGCGGATACTGCAGACCCGGGAGTGGGCCAGGGTCCAGGCAGATTTTATCTCCACAGATCCCGGGAGTCGCACCTCAGAGTGGCTTGGCTTCCAGAACTGGGTGCACGTGGGGCTTGCTGATGGGACTGAACCCCGCATGTGGCCTGAAGATATGCTAGGTGAGCCGAACGCGGCCTCCTTCAGCCTCGACGCGCCTTTGGTTCGTGATGACGTCTCCGAGAGGTGGAAGATGGATGGATTCTGACTACGTCAGGCTAACTGAGAGAACTAAGTTAGGTAGCTATAAGGCCACCAAGATGGGCGGGCGGTGGGTAAGCAGCCTCAGGCAACCAAGGCCCAGGGCCGCCGGCAGTTTGTGTTAGTCCTATCGGAAGCTCCTGGTTCATGTCTTATGTGATGAGGCCTTGTATTCTTAGTGAGTTGTTTTCATTTCTTTTATTTGTGCTTTTCTTTTTTTGCCCTTTCGTCCGACAGATACAGATCGGGATCTCATCTCTTCCTCTTCCCGATCAAGTATAGCCCAAGGCCGATCCGATCATCGGCTGCATGAAAATGAACCCCTCACACTTTCACAAACAGGCCCGTGCTCATCCTGCAGCAGTATGCAAGCCCTTATCACAGGCCGCTAGGCCCGCCAATATTACTCTGGTGATTATAACCCCACCGCATATTGTCAGACCAAGATTCGAATCAAGTGTTCAGCAATTAAATCCTAGAACTCAGGTGGTGTCTCTTTGGCCACTCATTCCCATACGCTTGTAAATGAGAGCCCAAGCTCACGGAAATAAACATACTTAGTAAAGATCTATGCTGCAATATGTGCTGCTCTTCGTCTCGGCAGCATGTGACCAATCACTGAATCAGTGGTGATAGTACATAGAATGTCCTGCAGAGCTTTACCACGCCTATACTTCCCAACGGGACGCATGCATCCTGCATGACGCTCGAGCCGAGTACAAGTTAGCTAGCTAAGTAGAACGCATCCGAAGAAGCATTACAATAGCCGCAGAAATTGGCGAACCGGACAGTCACCACCGCAACAAGTAACATTGGCAATTAGCTAAAGGAACCTCGTTCACCAGGCAAAGCAGTACCGCCACCGCACATCGCACTCCTCCCAGCTCAAGAGTCCTCATCATACGGCGGCAGGAACCCCTCATCCTCAAACAACTCCACCAGATGATACCGCCGCTGGGCCGTGCACAGCATAATCCATCCCTTGACGTAGTCCCGAACCGGCCGCACCAGGTCATCCTTGCCCGCGAAGATCTCATAGACATTCGCGATCACCTGTACAGCACACGAATAGCCCCCGGATCGTCAGCCTAGCCTTATCCCCGTTTCTCCCACCGAGAAAACAGCAACAAAAAAAAAAAAAGAAACAGCGAAACTCACCTTCGGCGCATAATCCACCAACCGCCGCAACACCTCCAAATGCGACATTCCATGCGCCTCGGCGAAATTCGCCACGAAATTCCCCGTCTCCCGGTGGACGACAAACTCCTTGTAGTACGAGAGGATGTCGTTCGTAAAATCGGTGAACAGCACCAGCTCCTGCACCGCCGGGAAGTACCGGATGAGGTGGGTCTCCTCCGGGTACCGCTGCTGGGGCCACAGCAGCGCGACCAGGATCTCGGCCGCCCCGACCTTGGTGCGCAGGAACATGGGCATCAGGCGGGTGGCGGCCGAGAACCGGAAGGCCGACTGCGCCATGTCGTGCTCGATGATGCGGCCGTTGACGTAGTCGAAGAGGGACTTGATGATCGTCGAGTGGCAGTAGGGCCCGTAGTAGCGGGCCAGAGAGCGCAGGTGCGCGTCGAAGTGGCGGAGGAGCGGGTGGCGGTGGTCGTGGTTGAGGGTGAAGCTTGCTCCCCGGTTTGGGTTAGTTGTGCTATGCCTGAACAAAAAGGGGGGGCTTACTTCTGGCAGAAGCAACGGAGCTCGTTCATGAAAAGGGGCGCCGCGTCGTCGACGAGGAACATGTACAGGAACTGCACGGCGCAGAGGACCTGGTTCTCGAAGGGAAGGGAGGTGTATGCTTGGTGTGTGAAGGTGGTTGACATTTTCAGGACTTTCTGGACGGCGGCTTCGAGCTTCGGGCCTAGGTTCAGGCTTTTGAAGTATTTCCAGACGGCTGCTTCGAGTTCCTTGTCTTTGGAGGACGGAGTGGTCCGTTCAAACCGGGTGGCTTCGAGGAAGTCCTTGATTAGGCCTCTGACGACATCTACCTGAGGCGGCCCGTTGATATCGAGACCGTGGTATCCAAAGGTACTCTCTTCTTCAGTGCTCGACATGCTGGAAGTCGGAGGTTGAATGAAAGTGGGTTGTGAACAGAAGAATTGGAGGATAATGCAGAAAGTTGGGTTTTTATAGGGCAAGAAAGGATGAATACGCTGCCGGCAAAGCAATTGAGAGATGTGGTCAGGCCGGGAGGGGAGGGGGGCCATGGTGAGCTGGGTCATCATTCGTCTATTCGGTTCAACAATCATGGCTAATCTTGCTCACTGGCCCTTTTCAATGGTGCCGGAGTAATACGAGTTCCTTCCAGGAATAAATTAGAAAGAAATTCCTTGTACGGCCCAGCTGCCCTCGAAGCTAGGGAAGGTCTGTTCACTTGTGCATGTCGATCTAGTTGCGCACAGCCTGCTCGCGTGCATCTCTGGTAGACAGATCTCACCCAATGGAGTCTGCTTCCTACGTGCTGAAGAAGGGAGATATGACTCTGGATTATGGGAAAGAATAACCAGGAGATGCATTTCATTTGCCTTACCTGTGGGACTGCGAAACATCACCTACATGCAATGTAGTCTAACAACGATCAACCATCATTGCAGCTTCATCCTTCTCAGTCAGTGCGGGAACACTCTGGGTAATATATCTGGATGCTCTGCTCAAGATAACCGATTGCGTGACTTTTAAACCTTAGATTTCCTTGTGCCTATACTGAATTGGCAAACGGAAACCGGAATTGCACTACATCGGCCAGGAACCCCGATGGTGTTTTGGAGTAGCCTCAACACTGGGGTCTGATAAAGGGAGTAAATGCCTCAATTTCCATCTTAGAATTTCCTTATCGCTTGCCCCAGAGCAGCAGTCGGTGGTAAAAAGGCACAGGTGAGCATGGTTCCTATTCGCGAGCTCCGTAGATTGGAAGATGGTGACCTTTGTCGGAGATGGCACAAAGATAGATGGATGATTAGAAAGGAAAAACAAAGGGTAAAAAACAACTAACACTGGATGTCGTACTTAGTACCGTTCGCTGCATGGAGATCAACGTCGATCAGCGCGATTGGGGCTTATTGATTGGGTGCCAGTATTGCACTGGTATCACACCCGTCCCAGCCACTATGTTCCACTGCAGCACGCCACGCCGGAGATTTGGGAATGTGATACAAAAGCTGCCTAGCGCTGTTGTAGGGGGCGTATCAAGTCCCTCGGGCACTATTTGTCCTAGTAGCATAAGCGCTAGGCTCCTGGCCCCGGTAGTACTCCCGGGAGCTCGTTCCCAGCAAGCACCGACTTAACCTACGTGCTGGCAGGTCGGAATCCTGGAAGCTAATTCAGTTGTGCTTCCACTACTAGCGAAAGATGAATTACGTGACGCTTTCTACCGGAGACCCCCGGGGCTGGTGAGGGGGTTAAAGCGAGCTCATATTGGCTCCCGAGTGGGTGACAAAGTGAGGAGTCTATACCTTCAACAACGTGCTTGGCATGCCATTTATACACTTCTTCTTACTGAGAATCGCATGAAAGAAAGGATTGAGAGTTATGATGCTAAATATGATAAAAGCTTTGGGATCATGCAAGTCTAGGGCCAGTGTCCTCGTGTACTTAGGGTTATTTGTAGGCTTTGCCGAAATGAGAACCTTCGCGACAACCAGTGCGTCTCCAAAACGGACCTGCTTTACTCTAGTGTGACTGTTGACAAACATGGTCCCATAGTACCCGGCCAGGTCTAGCTACAACTCTTGGAATATCTGGATACATCTGGTGTCCGGCACACTTCCAAGAACGTCTTCAGTGACTATGACGACATTTGAGACGGCTCGGTAAGGATGGACGGATGATGTAGTTGCTAGACGACACCATCACACGACGCAGCCCAACCTGGTATTCCAAAGGTGAATCTCACCCATAACCAGGGTCGCCTTTGAAGGTGGATACCAAGATACATTGCAGAGTGTCAAGAAAATGAGAGCGTGGAATCAAGCCAATTGCGTCACCCGACTTGATCGGAGGCCAAGGTGCTCGTGGACCCTTGGCACCCAAGGACTTTGACCTGGATACAGTTCTGGCCAGGAGCAGTCTGGCCATTAGAACAGTCCCGTACTGTTGCCACGTTGTTTTCCGATGTGTCAAAAAGCTCCAGTCTAAACCTACGGAGCACGGTGGCGAGGACCAGGTTCAGCCAGCAGTAGGCCATGCTTCGGCGGTATTAGTCAACACATGGAGTCAATGGCATTGGGAACCGTATCCAGAGCACCTACCTGGGACCCAAACACGCCTGACTTCCCTTCGAAAAGGGAACAAGATACCGCTCCAACTCGGGATTTGTCTCCCAACGCTCCGGCCAGAACTCCATCGGTCGCGGGAATATATCTGGGCTCCGGAGGATGAAATGTGTAGACATGCTCACAGGTGTCTATGGCCCAAAAATGTCAGATTTCAAAGGTCCTGCGAACACGATCTGAGTAAATACATACCCCTGGCGGGATTTCCCAGCCGTCGCAGTATAGGATTTCGTCGGGTGCAATGCGGGGGAGACGGGAGGTCACCACGGCCGAAAGTCGCAGGCCTTCTTTGATCACAGCTGACTATTTCACCCTTCGTCAGTGTGTTGGGAGCCAAATGGAAATGGGAGACGGCCACTGCCAAGATACGGTAGCTTCTCCATCTCCTGCCACGAAGGGGTCATCGCGGCGCCTGGAAGGGCTTGTGTGAGTTCATCCTTCAACCTCGCGTGGACTCTGGAATTTCGGAGCACGTGGAACAGGGTTATCGCCATGACCTGGGATGGAGCGTCTGTTTCCGCGACCAGAAGGAATTTGGCTTCGTCGGTTAAACGTGGTAGCGTCGTCTCTGTGCTGGGATGCTTGCCGTCACCCTGGAGGATGCTGGCAAAGATTGATTTGTCCCAGACTTGAGCTTTGCGGGAGTTGAAGAGCTCCGTCATTTGCTCTTCGATTGCCTGTTTGCGATTTATTACTTCATGTGATGTCATCACGCTGCGTTCCATGTAAAGCTCACCTCTTCAACTGGTTTGATATTTCTGTATTGAGCCTGGATCAGGCAGCAAATCCACGCAGGAAAGTACCTCGAAACAGTGTAAAGGAATGGAAGATGCCGTAGTAGGATGAGCGTTTCAAAGATCGAGTTCACCCCCTTCTTCCACATATCCGTCAACACGGGATAATCCAGGGTGTTGAAAGAATAGCGAGAACCGAAGGCAAAGAGCGACACGGTATCAACAGCAAAATTTATGAATAGAGTATGCAACTCAACAGCTGTCCCCTGCTTCATCGCCCTCTCCAGGTGCCAGCATACTGAGTCTATACGCCGTATGATGTCGGGCTCAAAAGCGCGGATCGACTGCTTGGAGAAGAACGAGGCCAGGATGCCCCGACGCGCACGGTGGTGACCATGTCCACTTGCAGCAAAAGTGGTCCCTGGGGCTTGTGCAGAGACAAACCAGCTATACTTCTCTCGTTTGTGCAGAGGGCCAGAATAGAGGGTGTTGTAAAAGTCGGGGTCTTTGATGTGGAGCTCGAAGGGGCTGATCCGCACGACCGGGCCGTATCTCTCATGCATACGTTCAATCTCAAACATGAACTGCCCTTCTTTGACGACATCGAAGTAGAACTCATACCAGCGCGTTGCAGCAGCAAGCTTAGGTCCGGGAAACTTGGCCAAAGGGCTCAAGGCCAATCGGTGGACGAGGGTGCAAAGAATATACGCAAGAAAAGTCCCTCCAAATATTAACAGCAAGTGGGGAGGAGTTAAGAATCTGGACGCTCCCATGAGAAGATTCATGCTGCTCAAGAGAGTAGATATGGAATGACCCAAGGGCTAGTAGAACTAGACGGTGGCGCACTAGTTGAGATCCTCGGGTAATGAGGTATTTTGATGACTTGGTGTTTAGAAATAGATTATAATTATTGTTCAAAAGAGCAGGCAATCAATACGCCATTATGAGCTATCTGTTCCCCGACATGTCTTATAGTGCCTAAGTACGGACATTTGAACGAGATGTAAATCAAGCCCTACCAAGGAAATGAGGAAATGATGGGTCATTTTGAGCAAAGCTTACTTTCTACGGCAAGCTACTCGTGCCAATTTGCAATAACCCAATTTCCATAGTATTTCTCTATATAGTAAAGGGTAACATGTGTTCACCGCTTGACTGACCGCCTTCTTCTAAACTGACCCTAATGTAAAAATTATATACAAGATTCCCTAATAAAGGACCCTAATGTAACAATATTTTCGGCCTAAAATACCCTAAGACCCTAATAGCCCTAATAATCCTAATGTAACTTATAATTGTGTAATTTTGTTTAAATTAGGCAGCTTGGAAGGCTAAAACAGTATTGTCGGCAGAATTGGGTTATTGCAAATTGGCACGAGTAGCCCACCGTACTTTCATACTCCAGGGCCGGGCGGGCAAGCGGTGTTGCGGGCGGTGGCATGCCGGTTTCCATGCGTAAATGGAGCTTCTCCTGCCAAATACACACCGTAGCGGTAACTGTCTATCAGAGGTAGCCGCCAACTCTTCAAATTAGTGAGTCTAATTCTAGGCGAAGCACTGAGGGTTTCCCTATCTATAACTAAATCCCTAGATATTCTCGTTTAGCATACCATCAGAACTCCCTCATGTACGACGAGATTTAGAATTTTCAGAGGCGGAAGGTATTGTTATTACCAATACGGGTGGTATGGGGAAGAGCCAGTCTCATCATCATCTATCTGCTGTGGCTAGATCTAGAAGTTCTGCTGGTGTTGACTAAATCAAAGGTTGCCGAAGGCACCTTGTGCATGCCGTTTCGACCTAATCTTCTTACATACCGGTACAACTGTAACGCCTTAGGATCTTGGTTGGTCTTAAGAGCATAATACCCTCCGTGGCCACCAATTTCACAATTCCCTGAAGTTAATATGCAGCCACATTTGAATAGTGTCTCATAAAAGACCTGTAATATAGATACATTCTCTATTTGGAGCAATACCTCTTTCATATATGTTATATATACCTAGTGTATATAATAACAGATCTACTGATTGCTTCCAGCAGTGGAGCGCGAAGAATTGTGAAATTTGTAGTCACGGAGGGTATTGAAGTTGATTATACTGTACACGTGAAGGATGGGTTTAGGTGGATGGCCTAGCTCATATTGCATTAGGCTTAGGGGAGTGGGTCTAGAGCTGTAGGGTGTCAGTAAGTCATAAAACATAAAATGATTAACTTTGGAGGTGATACAAAATACTGTAATACCAGGTGGCTACAGTACCTACAGGTATCTGAGAAGTGCCTTCGGCACCTGGAAGGCAGTGGGTGTTCTCAGTTGGGTATGGGTTGCACCCTGGAGCCCTAAGTTCTCCTCCTCTGATTCTTACTCTCGGATGGACCCCCCCACTACGTCCATACTCTTTAGACTATTAAGCAGTTCTCACTCAGTCACGAACAGGTTCGTTTCCAAATTGTTGTAACTCCAGCGGTACAGTACATTGCCTTGCACCAGTACCACTGCTTCCTTCTCTATATGTACAGTACTACTAAACTCCGACCGGGTTTCAACACCGACGAACTTCGAACATCTAAAGTGTTCAATCTGGGTACGTGATCTTCCTACACTTCTCATTCACCAATGTCCAACAACACGAGAGCCTCAACCTCTATAGTCAATATCTCATTCCAAGTCCGACAACCTGTACCTGGCGCAACTGGATGCAGTCTGCTTCGACTATGTCCCAATGGATCCTAGAAAGGGTCAACCGATATCTAACCAATCTCGATCGAAACGTGCCTATCCACTCCAAAGACGACAAAGTTCCTTACGTCGCTGACATCCAGCTGCATCGCTGGATCCTCGTTCACGCCGGCGTACCTCTGCTCATCCACCAACTCTACGCATCTACGACCGGCAACAACCTCAGCCCGATGGCAGCTTTCGTCTTCTACCTCTCCGCGTTCGCAATATTCCTCGCGCGTGAGTTCCGCCTGACAAGGACCTTGGGCCAGGCATACGGATTCTTTGACGGCGACGGACACGCGCGAGATCGCGTGCGCGACTTCGGTCCGCGGAAGGCGATCAGCTCGATGCTGCTGGCCGCGCTCCTCCGCCCGCTCATGAAGATCTGCCTGACGTACACCATGGACGACCTGCCGGCATCGACGGATTGGGCGTGGCTCCTCCCTCAGGTCACGGTGTATGGCATCGTGGTCGACTTCTGGTACTACTGGAGCCATCGCCTCGCGCATGAGGTCCCCGCCCTCTGGAGATTCCACCGCACGCACCACCTGACCAAGCACCTGAACGCGCTGCTGACGGGGTACGCCGACGACGCGCAGGGGCTCGTGGAGATCGCGGGCCTGCCCCTGGTCGCCCACGGCACGATGACGCTGCTGGGCCTGCCGATGGGCTTCTACGCCTGGTACCTGGCCGACTGCTACGTGACCTTCACCGAGGTCTTCGGGCACAGCGGCGTGCGGCTGCATGTCTCGTCGCCCAGCGGCCTCACGTGGCTGATGCGGCGGTTCGAGGCCGACCTCGTCGTCGAGGATCACGACCTGCACCACCGATCCGGGTGGCGGCGGTCGAGCAACTACGGCAAGCACACGCGCATCTGGGACCGGGTGTTTGGCACCTGCCGGGCCAGAGTGGAGGGGATAGTCGATAATATCGATTATCAGAATCGAGCGGAGATCCCTGTATTGTAGATTGGTCAAAAGCATATACAGCATCATGGAGGGAATGGTCATTCTGAATGCCACATAGCGTATCGAGCAACCGAATGCAGGGAAATCCGAGTGGAACACAACCAAGAATAAAACATCTCGTAAAATCGAAACCCTTGCTTGGCGGGTGGGGGAGGCCGATGGCCCAGTCTCTATGTTCCGGATCAGGTTTCCGCAGGTTGCCAGATCTGTCCTTGTCTTTTTGTTCCTGCCATTGTCGCTATTCGCGCCGGGAAGCAAAGACACTATCGGAGTTGATGCAACATTACACTCTGTTGAACCACTCATTCTCTGATAATCCAGTCGTATGGACTCTTTTGATCCCTGTTTCGTGTAGCCTTGCTTGAGGTTACCGTAGTTCCTAGGTAGCAGTAAGAGTAGTGTAGTAGATTGGGTGGGTAAATGTGACATGTGTAGACTATTCCACAGTACGGCGTACAGGTAGTCGACACAGCGTTCTTATTTGAGGATTCAAGTTCAATAACGAGCCTTCCAAAGGCTGGAAACAGAGCGAACCAGAGAAGATCCCGTTATCTCCACATGCCAGGCCAAAGCAGACTGTCAGAAGTCAAAGGGGCAAGTATGCAAGTCCCGAAGGTCTAAGAAACCTTATCCATTACGAGGTATCGGAAATGAAATGTAAGGAAATCAAAAAAGAAAACACCTTGGAAACCGCAAAACAGAATTCAGGGGGTAAAATGTAATTTAATTCGTCTATTACCTGATCTGAAACCTTGCACTGGGAGTTGGCTGAATCAGGCTGTCTGGTTTGCTATTTGCTCCCGCAGTCAATCAAATGCAATTGTGACTAAAGGTAAAGGACATGAACGGTTATGCCTCTGTGACAGGTCAGATTCCTTCCGTCTGCCGGGTTTGGTAGAGCTTAATACGCCTGCTACTGACATATGACAACTAACCATTGACTTCTTCGGCTAGGAGTAACGGCAGCACAATCCGAACTGTATCATCCATTGAAAATACATGCCCGGCCCTCTTCTCCTTCAATCTTGTATAGCCAAGGCTCGCACAGCCAAGAATACAACCCAATGGCCACCGAAAACGATAAAGGCATCACCCACAAGCTTCTGGAGAAGTTGTCCACGACAAGGTTTGCCTGCTCGTCTTTAGAACGCCTGGGCAGCTATCTTGGATTCGTGTACCGTGGCCATCTCCGTCGTGCGCTGGACACCGGAGCCGTGACCGTGATCATCAAGCATAATGCCGGCCATGCCGCAAGGATGGAAGAATTCCAGCTTCCAGAGAATCGAGGCGTATGCAGCTGAGCTGAGCCCCAAGCCAGTGTCAAAGCGTTATATCTAACTCATGCTGCTAGTCCCGAGAAAGCGAAATCCTGCTTGCCTTTGCACAAACGCCCAATCCCGTTCCACCCTTCACATTCAAAAGCACCACCGTGCGAACCGCAGCGATACACGAGTTCAGAGCACGGGAGAACACTCTGTTGATTGAGGACATCCCCGGCTCCATCACCTTCCTCCAGCTGTTCACCACCTTCTCATTGCGATCTTACCTCCTGGGCCCGTCCCGGTCGTCCCTCGGGTTGAGCCTCGGCGCCTGGCTCGGCAAATTCCATTCCAGCACCCTGGACCGAGCCAATTTGCCGGAAATTGTGGCCTCGAATGAAACCGTCCGCCGTTTGATATGGGAGTATAACGAGAGGAATCTACGCCAGAACATCGAGGCCTATCCGGATGTTTTGAAAACAGATGAGCAGCCGAGGATGCGGGCAGCTGTCGAGGCGTAGCTCAAAAGGACCGACGGAGGAGATACTGGAATCACGCACGGTGACTTCCATGTTATGAAGTACGCGTCCTCAACCCCAGTAGAATGCTTTTTTTTGTTAACTATAAAACCAGTGTCCTCCTCTCACCCGGCCTGTTTTCATCCACACTCGTCCCCGTCGACTGGGAATCCTGTCATTTCGGCTGCCAGACGCTGGATGTGGCTCAGATGATCAGCAACCTCTACGTCGTCGATCGCCTGGGCGGCATCAATGGGCCCAGGAACGTCATGTACGGGTTTATTGATGGATATCACGAGACCCGGCGTCTGGACGAAGAGCTAGTATGGCATACGGTCGTCTGCGTGGGGGTGCTGATCCTTTGCACTCCGTACACGATGGTCCTGCCAGGCAGAGATGTGCGGGAGATCCTGCAAGCCGGGGCGGATTTCCTCATGAGAGGATTGGCCAAGGATCGGGGGTGGCTGGAAACTAGCGCGTTGGGTGTTTTGTTGGACAAAATCTGAAATGTTACCTCTAGATTGGAGGGCGGTACACAGAACCACTCCAAGAATATACACATGCACTCTTTACCCATCTCTACCGAGAAGAAGCTATCATTGCCTTATAAGGCTTATCCCTCCCATCAGGTATTCAGTTGAGGGCCCACACCTATCAAGATGGTTTTAGGACGCTTGAACCCCTACCCGTGCGAATAGAAGGTCCTTGAGACTCACTAATGAATCGCTTGCGTCTTCATCGACTCTGCACGAGAGAGAGCTCCCTGAACACATAGCTCGAACTCTCTTAGTAGGTAGTAACCTATGGTCGTCAGCCCGTATCAGCATAATCAAGGATTATGTAATCTACCTCAATCAAGCTGCTCGACTACTACCAGCAGTAGGAAACCGAATTCAGCCATTTCCCTAGCCATCCCTTGCGTCTGACTGCAGCTCGTTGGTCGGTAAGTTGTGATACCTAGTCATGAAGCAGTTCCCCTTTCGGCTACCTGTCGTAATCGCCCACACCAGATAGACCCAATTCATGCCTACCCAAGCATCAACGCGATAGGTGACATCTGCTGTGTTGTAAACTGGAACTTGAACTGGCCTAATCCCTCCGCATTTGGATTGGCGGCTGTCTTCCGGTCCCGTCTTGAGCTGGCGTACCGTACCGTCCTGGATGTCTTATCCGGATCCCATCCCTGATTGACATCGGTTCCAGTTCGTTGGGTCGGATGCCTTATCCGCAAATGAAGGATAATGACCCCTTCGTGGCGAGGGAATCATACCACCCTCTGAGCCCCACCGGTGGTCGTATCAACGAGTAAAATATGTAGGTATGGTCAGTTTTGAGCGGAGACATGCAATTTGACATGTCGACTATGAACAGAAACGAGCCAGATTGTCGAACGATCATCGCGATTGTCGCTTGTCGAATTTAGGGCTTGACGATTTGGGATCGACACCTCCATTGAAGGGAAAAATACATGATAGAGGCAACCGCGCAAGTTTTGGGAAGTCACTACTCCGTACCATCATAATCGATCAGAGCTTCGAGAGCTAGAACTTTCGAATAAACAAATAGAGAGCCTCGAAAATCATCCTTAGGGTCAGTAATCTGTAGGCTTACGGTCATCCAGAGTAAAGTCTGTGCTCCCATATTGCTCCACCGATATTTCGTGTGATGGATCCGGCAACGCTGTACGGAGTAGACCGCACGCTCAATCACAACCAAGGCTCTTTCATCTGCAATCCCAGGTCTGTGATAGATTGGCAAGTTGAGTGTGGAAAGACCAGAGAGCGAGTCAACCATGAAGTGAGGAGAAGAAGGGTGTAACCTCTCCTCGACCCGCGTGAAACTCTGCGCCAGTCCTGCCTGTTCCCAGACAGGATGGCCAGCAGCGGAACCTTGTAAATACCGGCTCTGCTCCTCGACAATCGGAGGTCGGAGAACTCATCGAGATGGCCAGGTACAACTTTAACGACGCGGAGGCCTGACAGAACCGGTAATGGGCGCGGCGGGGTCGAGAAATCAGCTGTCGGTTCACAATTGGCTGTATCCACTTGACTATTGACCCGTGGAGCTTATTTATCCCCTCGCATCAAGACGCATCCCACATCAAGTGGAAATCAAGTGCATCGGTAGGTGCCGCCCCAATTGCTCGCCGAATGCAGGCTGATTGCCGCACGCGAGGTAGCCATGCCCCCGGTGTAATCAACACCTCACTGTAGGAGACGTTGCATATGAGTATTTCCGTCGGGAGTAAGTCTATGACTCAGCGCAAAGTGTACCCCTGAACTGGCCTATCTTCGTACATGATACGGCAGTCGTGAGGGTGATTGCGCCTCTGTTGCCCACTTCTTGCAGCTATCGGAGTCCCTTATTTCGGAACATTTCACTGCCTCACGTAATGTTTTGGAGATGATAGTGAACCACTAGGCTGACTGCTTTGGTAATGGGCGTAGTTCAACTTGCCGCTTTTTTCAGATACCATAACGCGGCCTTATGTGTTTGATAACTTAGATTGAGTGATTCACAATGGCTGAGTAGGAAATGTGATGCATTAACCAAAACACTACAATCCATCTCTGTTGCATCCTCTCTGGTAGAAGAAGTAACCCCCCCCCCCAACTCATAGCAGCCACAGCAGTGAGGCACTAGGCGTCGACTTCTGACTACTCTCATGCATTTCTCGGTCAGTAAAAGATTCCGAGAATAAGCATGAACAAGCCAAGCGGTCTGTACTGCGCGTTGTCGCTCGTGACCGCGAGCTTTCTCAGCGCCTTCGACTCGACAGTTTTCCCACCGGCAATTGCCGTAAGTCACACATTCTATGGCCCCCCGGAATTCGGCCAGTATCTTCATTCTCATAACCCGTTGCAGACGATAGCCAAAGACCTAGGCGGGAGTACGACGACCACATTCTGGATCGGCACGGCCTACATCCTGCCCTCGGCCTCGCTGCAGCCGTTCGTCTGCGAGCTGTCCCACCGCTACGGCCGCCGGCCATTCCTCCTCATCTCGACGTCCTTCTTCGCCGTGGGCTCGATCGTCGGCGTCGTCGCCCGCACGATGCCCGGGATCATCGCCGGCCGGGCGATCCAGGGCATCGGCGGGGCGGGGTTCATCACCCTGCCGACGGTGGTGATCACCGATCGGTTCCCCGCCAGCCAGCGCCCACTGTATACGTCCCTGATCCAGATATTCTCCGCGTTGGGCATGGCCATGGGCCCCGTGGTCGGGGGCCTGATCTCGCAGTATGCCCACGATGATGGGGATGGGCACGGCGGCTGGCGGTGGATCTTCTATGTCAACTTTCCCCTCTGCGCCGTGGGCTATCTGGCCATCTTGCTGACGCCGTGGCCGCCGCATAGCAATTCTCGTCGACCTGTTGACTGGGTCGGGTGCGTCCTGTTTACCTCCAGCCTCGTGTCGCTCATGCTGGGCATCACGTGGGGAGGGACGTTGTATGAATGGAGTAGCGTCAACGTGTTACTCCCTCTGTGTCTGGGGGCGGCCGGTCTGGTCTGTACCGTGGGGTGGGAGCTCTGGGGGTCCGCCGCGCCGTTTCTGCCCGCCGAGATGCTGCGCAACGGTTCTTCCCTCGCGTTATATCTCGGGACAATTCTCCAAGGGACTTCAGTAAGTTGCTACCCCCCCTCCCCCATTTCGTGCCCTAGCTCATAAAGACTCACTGATGACGAGCGTAGCTGCATGGCTGTTTCTACCACATCTCCTCCTACCTGGAGGGAATCAGGCACGAGACCCCGAACATGGCCGGGGTAGGGTTACTCGCCATCCTCTCGACGCTGATCCCCGCCAGCCTGACCGCGTCATGGGTGGCCACGAAGACGGGCCGCCTCCGCGAACTGATGTGGTGCGGCTGGGTGGTCACCATCACCGCCACCGCAACGCTATGCGTGTTGACCGCGCACAGCCCGACGGGGACCTGGGTCGGCATCCTCCTCGCGCTGGGCGTCGGCCACGGGTTCCTGCTGAACAGCCAACTGTTCCTGGCGCAGGCGACGGCGCCCGCGTCGCACGCCGCCTACGCCAGCTGTCTCTACAATACCTTCCGGACCGTCGGGTTCGCGCTGGGCGTGGTGGTCGGCGCCACGGTGTTGCAGAATCTAATGGCGCGGTCGTTGCGGGACTCGGGCTTTTCGGCGGATACGGCCAGGCGCCTGGCGGATGATCTCGGGAATCTGTATTACCTGGCGGCGGGGAAGTCGGACCCGGGGACCGCGCGGCTGGTGGTCGATGCGTATCTGGATGGGTTCCATGGGATCTTTGCGGTTTTGGCGGGACTCGGGGGGGTGGGACTCCTCGCCTCGCTGCCGGTTACAGGCCGTCGGAAGGGCTCTGGTGGTGCGTCTGCGCTGTATTCACTAGAAACAGCTCCAGCGCGCGGTTGAGTGTGGAGATTTATGAGGAAGTCTGTGGTCGTACAACAGGAGATGTGGTTTGTGAGGACGTAATCCCGAAGCTCTCTGTCTTCCCTTCTCCTTTCCTTATTCTATGACTATAAGCCACTAGTACTCGACTCTTCCTTTTTCTCCCCAGTCCCTCCACCAGCCAGTCGTCGTATAAGAAATCCCAAGCCGTCGCTCGGTCCTCAGAGTTCCACTGCAGGGCCCTTTCGAGCCAGCGCACAAACCTTTCTCCGTCTTTCCCTTCTATATTCCCGGCTAGACTCCTGAGAGTAATCTCTGGAATTGGTACGACTCCTGTCCAACAGTCTAAATAGTCCCAGAAGGCCGAGCTGAGGGGTCTCTGCCCCAGGAATTCAAAAGGCGGAGGGCCTGACAAAGCGCCCCTTAGCGGGTCCAGCAGGGCCGGTACTTGGACCTTTCCCAGTGTTTACTTATGTAGCCAAGGGCCTGTTCAAGCAAGGATGTATGGAAGTTGTGATTAACCCGCAGTGCGGTACCAATACACGCAAACTAAGCAATGTATAGAAAGATGATATACAGGTAGATGGTGAGCCCTCCATCTTTTTACTTTTGGTACATAATAGTATCTCATCAAAGGATTTACAAGATAGACCCCAAATAGCCCCCAAATAGCCCAAATATAAGAATAATAAAAGATATATCCCAAGGAAGAACCCTGATTGGAACACCTCCAGTCTTTAACAAGACTAATAACTCAAAGAATCCTGATATAGAAAGACCAAACGGTAGTTATGCTTTACAGAGAAAATCTGGAGAAATATAGTAGGAATACAGTATCTGTGACGGCGGCCTGCGGCCTTGCCTGAGGCTGCTCGCTCACCGGTGGGCCGAGCTTCTTCCTCTCAGATAGCTTAGCCTGACGTGGTCGGATTCAAGCATCTTCCACCCCTCTGAGGCGTCATCAATTTGTATAGAACGGGCGTTTAGTACCCACTGGAAATTCACTTTTATGTCCTCCAAGAAGTTGGGGTGGCGTGCATTGGTGCCGCATCGCGTGTGAAGAACAACTTCCCAGTTGACATGGCTGTCTAAGCACGCATCTTCCAGCTTGAGCAAGTAGGCTGCCACTGCAGCTGCTCAAAAGCGTTCACGCAACCTCTCATGGGCCTGTTTCCACAGCCGTGGAACCACCGTTCAAAACACCTTTCTTATGTATCGTCTTTTCCCAAATTAGATATTGACGTAGACCTATGGTCGAAATCTGCAGCCGGGGGAGCTTCCCCCTCCTCCGCTGCCCAGCTAAGTCCAAGTTATGTGACTACTCTCACAAAAGAACAATTAGGTTACTTAAAATCAGTAGTCGTCACCCTTACTCAAGCTCTCGTAGGGTTGCGAAGCTAGCGCTTCTGCGAATCAGTCCGCTGTCCCTCTTGATATACCAACAACACCAATGCCAGAAGGTTAGGTAACATGTCGACATCAGACTCAGTGTAAGGGCTATGAACTGAAGCCATCTCATCCACAATTGAAGGCAGGTACCGGCTCACAGATTTTGCATCTCATCCCAACCCTTCAAATCCGTATTTACCCTGATCCCTGAGAGTCTGAGCGCATCACATTACAGCTACCTCACAGCGCCACCCCAACAACTCTGAACCCCCCAAACAGCCCCCTGTCACTTTCTACTCCCCACCCCACCCCTCCAACCTCGCCCCCTCCACCGCCGCAGCATACCGGCGCGTCGTCGCCGAATAGAACAGATTCCCCGCCAGGCTGCGCACGACCACCCAGTAGCTGTACGTCAGCAGCGCCGTCCGGAGGCCGAAGGGCGCCAGCTCGAGCGCCAGATTCGGGACCACCGTCTCCAACAGGCCCTTGGCGCCCGTGTAGCAGGAGGCCCCCGGCGCGCCGTAGTAGACGCCCACGCTGCTGGTAAAGAGCACCGTGCCCGTCTTCCGGGCGCGCATGAGCGGCAGAAAGGCGCGGGAGACGTTCAGCGGGCCGAAGGCGTTGGTGCGGAGGGCGTTGATGAGGAAGGGCTCACTGCACGGGAGGAAAGAAATATTAGGCACGGGGAATTTAGAGTATTGGGAGAAGCCCAGTGAAAGGCGTACGAGATCTCTTCGACAATGCCCATGTCGATGTAGCCGGCGTTGTTGACCAGTACGTCGACCTTGCCGTAGATTTGCCAGATCTCGCGCGCCCGGGTATCCAGCTCTTCTTGCGGATGGCAGACATCGAGCTCGTATACAGTCGCACCGGCCGCTTTGAGGGCAGCCAGACGGTCGGTACCGCTCAGATTATCGCGCGCGCGGGCGGTTGCGATCACTTGGTCACCCTGTAGGCCGTGGGGATTGGATTAGGGTTTTCTGTGCGCTGAGGTTGAGGGATTGGGGATGGATGGATGGACCTACCTGGGCGAGAATGGCGGGGACAAGGGCTTCACCCAGGCCGGAGGAGCAGCCAGTGACCACCCAGGTAAGAGGTTGGCTTGACATGGTCGCAAAGATTTCGAGGAGAGTCAATGAGTAGAAGAAGCAGAAATTGGCTGAATTGGGGGATGATTGAGGTGATCAACCAGAAGAAAAGATGGGAGGGGTAGGTTTGACTGCTAGCAAACAAATGGCGCAGTTGACCGTTCGCCCCCATCTTCGCCAGAGATGTGCAATTGAGAGTATAGGAAGGGCCAATGCCTTCACTAGTGTAGTTAGCGGCTGTGCTAAATCCGCCTGTGCTTAGTTACTGCTTACCACTGTTCAAGTTTCAAGGCTTCCCGCATAACTAGTACTAGTTATTTATTTATTTATTTACTGGGATCACTGCAGCTGGAATCTCTTTCCACTTGTGGACCTAGCAAATCACATATCTTACTCTACACATTCACTAGTGTAGTATTTCTGTTGGCAAGGAACAAGGGAGATGTGGATACTGTCAGTCTGGTTGCTCAGCCGGTTCCATAAGCCCAGTACTACTCAGTACTTAGCCCCATACTTGTACTACCAGTAAGGTATATATTAAGCTCGTTCAGCTCCGCCGAGTTCTCTAGCCCCACAAACGTCCACAAACGTCTACAACTTGAAGCACTACTAGGCACCAGCGTTCTCATCTCAAACCAGTCAGCCCACAATGTCATGGAGTCAGGTCTCGTCCACGCGCCATGAGCGTCCCTTCGACACGATCGAAACCTTCTATCGCGCCATTGCCGCGGCCGGCGCGCCGCTAAACAAAGAACACTACTTGATCACCTGCACTGCGCGCCTGGAAGTACCACTGCCGCCAGCTTCCGCAGTCGAACAGACGTGGAAAGCTCTCCGCCAACTCTACCCCCAACTGGCCGCCGAAGCCGCCGAAGCCGCCGACACCGACCGCGGACCGCGCTTCGTGTATGAGGTAGTCACCTCGACTGCCGAGCTCGACGCCTGGGCGCGTGACACCTTCCACGTAGATCCCGATCGCAGCGCGGACGATCTGTACGAGCAGCTGACCCCGTCCCAGCGCTTCCATCTCTACTACCTGCCGGCCACAGCAGAGTTGGTCTTCCGTACGCCGCACTGGCGGATTGACGGTATCGGTCTACTCCATCTGCAATCCGTGTTCGTGCAATTGCTGGCTGACGGGACTGATCCTATGGTGTACGGGTCTGAGGCCGCTCGTCTCTGTCCCGCGCTGGACTGGGTCGCCGCGGGACTCGGCTCGATCGAGAACCCCGGGGGGTTGAGGGAGGCCGATGCCGGTGCCGGTGCCGGTGCCGGTGCCAGTGCCGCAGCAGATGAAGAGCTCCAGCCGTTCCTCGGCGAGGAAGGCGGAAGGAGGAGAACGAGAATGCTTCAGCTGCCCACGCTGCCCGTCACTCTCCCCGCCGGCCCGAAGCGCCTGCTCCAAGCCTTCGCCCCGGACACCACCCAGCGACTTCTGAGTGCCTGCAAGGCCCGCAACATCACTGTCACGGCCGCCGCCCACGCTGCTTTAGCTCTTGCCGCTGTTCGATTTGCTCTCCCCAAGCACGAACAACAACAACAGCAACAGCAGCAGCAGCAGCAGCAGCAGCAGCAGGACTACGTAGGTTTCAACGCCATCGATCTGCGACGCTACCTCCCTACCCCCTGGAATGGGCCCGCCGCAGCCATCTCCCTCTACCACACGGGCCTCCCCTTCCGCGTGCCCCTTCCCGCCCCTCCTCCCTCTTCTACCCCCACAGCCGCAGCCGTGCACAACCAAGAAGAATTCGCCCGCCTCAGCCAAACCTTCACAACCCTCTACCGCCGCAATCTCCGCCTCTCGACCCCCCAGAACATCTTCGACTTCCTCCCCACCTACGTGGAGCGCGTCATGCAGCTGCTAAGCCGCACCCCAGCGGACCCGCTCGAGGGCGCGTCGCACCCGGAGCTGAGCTCGATGGGCCGCGTGAACGAGACCCTGCCCGCGGAGGCAGTGCGGGGGCGGGCGCGCACCGTGCGGGTGGCCGACTGGTGGGTGGCGGTCGAGGTAATCAACCGGCTGCTGTTGACGAACGTGTGGACGTGGGCGGAGCGGTTGGTGCTGTCCGTGAATTGGAACGAGGCGTTCTATGCGCCGGAGCTGGTGGAGGAATTGTTGCAGGCGTGGCGGGAGGAGTTGGTGCAGGGGCTGTTGGATGATTAGGGTTGAGTTGGACTTTGATGGTAAAGGGGCCAGTAGATACATTGGCGGATTCTGTCAAGGGACTCTTCATGGAGGTTATTAGACTACATATAGAATCAAAGAGCATTCAGGTCAAGTATGATAAGAGTAGATCTGCATGTGTTTTTGTGTAAAGTCTTTTGCACCTTCTGGTGGCAGTATGGACGGTCGAGCTAACACCTTGCCCAAGAAGGCTCAAGAGGAGTGTGTTCAGAATGACAGGGAAGGCGACTTGCGAATCTCTAGATATCGAGAAGAACTATCTTCCACCTCACTCGGACTTCCTAAGGACGAGCCCCAATAGTAATACCCTCGGCTGAAAAGGAACCCTAATGGTCTTTGATATATGGAGATTGCCTCGAGTTTCCTTCACTCCAATCCAAGATACACTGATTTTTATATGTAGCTCCAACCACACAAATACTTATCTTGGAAACTAAATCACCGTTTACCATTTACTTGGAAGGGCCAGGGGCGTACGGGTATCCCAAAGGGGAGTGTAGATATCAAACATAATCTCTAAGTCTATCAAAAACCATGTGTCTCTATGCCATAGTATCAGCCGCTGCGTCACGCGGCCGGAATTGCACCCACGGACCCTCATGAGCACTGGTGAAGACATCGCGGGTCTGGAATTCCCCCGCCCGGTGGCGACCCCATGTGCGGCTGTCTGGACCTGCAGCTGTAGCTGTAGCTGCAGCTGTAGTATCCTTCTGTTCCCTTCTGTCATTCAGCCCAGGAGCCAACCGGATGTCCAACAACCAGAGTAACCGGGCCAGAATGATCCCGATCTCCTGGTAGGCGAGGTACCTGCCGACGCAGCTGGTCCCGCCGGCGCCGAAGGGGGCATATGCGGTGAAGCCGCTGCTTCCGTCCTTCTTCTTGTCTTCCGCCACCGTCAACCACCGCTCCGGCCGAAAGGCATGTGGATCTCGCCAGTAGCGAGCGTCGTGGTGCAGCGCGTATACGGGCACCCCGACATCCGTGCCCGCCGGCACAAAGTACCTTTTTTCTCCTTCTCCTCCTCCTCCTCCTCCTCCTTCATCGTCGTTCACGTCCACGCTCACCGTCAGCCCGCCTGGCAGCACTTCGCGCGGCAGGACAGAGCCGACCGGCGGCGACAGGCGCAGGGCTTCGTCGACACACGCGTACAGAAAGGTGCAACCGGCGAGCGCGGGCCCGATGCGGATGGCCTCGAGGTCGGCGAAGGCGGCGCGCACCTCAGCCTGGGCGCGTCGGTACGCCTCGCAACTGTCGTGCAGCAGGTAAAAGAGCGTGGCGGTGAGGGCGGTGGCGGTGGTGTCGGTGCCGGCGATGATGAGGATGCCGGCCTCGGCGACCAGGTCGCGGGCGGAGTAGCCGGCGCCGGTCTCGGGGTCGCGGGCGTCGAGCAGGGCGGCGCGCCACTCCGCCTGCGCCGCGGACAGGGCGTAGAAGCGCCGCACCCCGCGGTGGAGGGCGGGCGCGCACCACCGCTCGAGCCGCGTCCGGAGCAGCATCGGCATGTGCCCGGCCACGTTGATCCCGCGCGTGCCTTGGGCCATTAGACTTAGGATGGGGCGGTTGCGCGGGCTGGTCTGCAACGACCAGTGGCGGGAGAAGGTGACGTCGCCCATGACGTCGGAGAGGAGGCATCGCAGGGTCGTGGTGAGGTCGTGAGGCGGACCCCAGGCGGAGTTGGGGCTGTCGGGGTCCGGGTCCCCGCGAGTCTCCTGCGTCTGCGTCAGGGTCCGACAGAGCAGGCGCACGCTCTGCAGGATCAACTCCTCCAGATCCTGGACGGCGCGGCCGCTCAGCGCCCGACTGGTCAGGCGGCGTTTGAGGACGTGGGACTTCCGGTCGATGGTCGTCAGGCTGGCGGGTACGGTGAAGAAGTGGCTGAAGGCACGGTAGACGGCCGACTTCTGCGTGTTCGCTCGACTGCCGTAGATCTCGGTCAGGGCTCGCGCCGAGCGGAAGGAGACTCGGTTGGGCCCGAACCGCACCGCCGGTCCATACTGCTCGTGCAGTCGGTAGAAGTCGAGATGTCGATCCCCGCGGAGACAATAGTAGACACTGTACCAGTCAGTCGCTGCCGCCAGCCACGGCCCAGGGTAGCCGGCCAGTGGATGCCATGTCAAGCGGTAGATGACCACCACAAGGGCACTTTCAAGGATAGCCAGAATCACTGGGGCGCGGGTGCGTAGGAGATATCCCAGTGTCACTGCTACTAGCGTCAGTACTGCCGCAGCTCGAAAATTGGTGATGGGCATTCTTGGAGGGACTTCGTTGAGGAAGGCATGAGAGGGCCAAGAGAGTGAAAGATTAGGATTAGGGTATCTTTTGTATCTTTCGGCGTGAGCAATCGTACAACCAATATTCTACATCTACATTTATGCCAAATACCGCGACAGATTTAGTCAGACACAGTAACTACTATACAGAACGGTATTAATGTGACCATCATCTTCTTGATTACCATACGTACAATACATACATACAGTACAGTACAGTATAGCAATAGCCCTCACCCCGCATGATTGCTTGTTTGATTGCTTAGCCGCCGTTGTACTTGGAGCAGTTATGATCTTCGATTGCCAGTCCAGATAGAAATAATAAATAAGGTGAGGGTTGAACAAGCACAGCCCCAATATGTGGACTTCAATTGTGGTGAGAATCTAGCACGATGGGGGTTGTTGCATGTTTGTTGCCCCTCTCCTTCAATCAAGTACAGTGCACCCACCACTCTTTCTCCAGCATGACGCGGTTTGTCATTGTTTTTTCCTCTTCTCTCCATGAGAGCATATGTCTGTAGAGCCATCGGTGTTTTCTGACCGTCAAACCCACTCGCCATGTCGAGCCTCACTGCAACCCAGGTTCAAGCGATGGAGCACCAACCCCAGGCAAGCCGCGCTCCGGGCATCATCGCGTGTGCATCAATCACGCTGGCCGCCAGCGCCGTGGCCGTGGTTTTGCGACTCATCTCCCGGTCTATCATGTCGATGCGGTTAGGCATGGATGACTATCTTATGCTTCTGGCTCTGGTAAACGACTCCACCCAGAATTAGGCGGACGGGTACCCAAGCTGACCGAGACCTGTTTGGTTTGTCGCAGTTCTTCAACGCGGCATTTACTGCCTCAATATTCGTGACTATCCATTTCGGCATGGGGAAGCACATCGTCTATGTAACTAGTGCAGAACACCTAACATTGGTGAGAAAAAGCGATATACCCTACACACACAAACCACCCCCCCCCCCCTCTTATCAACAAATAGACAGCAGCTGACCAACCGGTCCAAAAACCACTGATATCACAGTCGATCACGATCGCCGAGTGCTTCTACATCCTCAACATCTGCGCCACCAAGCTCTCGATCCTGACCTTCTTCCCGCGCATCTTCCCGCAGCGCTGGTTCCGCCTCATGACCTGGTCCATGAGCTTCGTGGTCATCGCCTCCAACCTCAGCAGCGTCATCGCCACCTGGCTGCAGTGCATCCCCCTCCGTCACGCCTGGGACCCCACGGTCCCCGCCACCTGCATCGACTACTACGCCGTCGTGGTCTTCAGCGGCGCCACGAACGTGGTGACCGACTTCATCATCCTGGGCATGCCGCTGTCCGTCATCCACCAGCTGCAGATCAGCGACCGCAAAAGACGCATGCTTGTTTTGGTCTTTGCCGTTGGGTTTGGGTAACTTGACCTTCGCCCGTTAGCATTTTCTTTTCTCGGCCCCCGTCACGTCTCCAGCCGATCACGGCAGAGATCTACTTGGGTGGTCCCACTCGCTAACCAAACTTCTGGTTTGCAGAGCCTGCATCGCCTCCATCCTCCGCTGCGTGGAGGCGCAGGCGCTCAAGTCGCCCGACGCCAGCTGGGACCGCGCCGGCGCCATTGCCTGCACCTCCGTCGAGTGCTGCGTCGCCATGATCACCGCTTGCTTGCCCTCCATGCGTCCGCTAGTGGCCAAGCGGTGGTGGAGCACCCACGGCCCCATAACCACCAGCTCCAAGATGGACGACTTCCCGCGCGGCGGCTATGCGCAGCAGCCCGTGGCGCAGAGGAGCGCGTGCAGCCGCACGGATAGCGGGTGGTCCCACCTTCGATGACGAGGAGGAGGAGAGGAGGAGAGGAGGAGGAGAGGGGGAAGAGGAAACATTCCCAGTCCACAGATCAGTTCGCAATCCCCATGGTTTTGCAGAAAGGGATCGTCTCGTCACTGGGGGCGTGGTGAGAATCGTTCCGCTTGCGGGAGGGAGAAGGGAACAACACGTTGAGTGGACAGAACTGACCCATTGCCCGGTGCTGCTTGCAGAGTGGGATTTCTCGGAACCTGATTTCAGGCAAAAGCTCACTTCTAGATGCAAAACATTGTATACAAGCGGAGATGCTCGAAACGGAAGATGACAAATGTAAACAAGCCAGAACGCAAATTACAGAGCAGAGCACCTGTTGGTGCCTTTCCCTGATGGGGCTCGAAGACATCCCTTCCCAGTTATACATACAACAGTGCTACTGAGCGGCGCATACTTATTACTCCTTTATTCTGCCTTTCCACTAGCCCCGGCACCAAGAAGCCAAAGTAGCCTTTGCGTCGGAAAGGAGAATGGCCACTAAGGCCTGGTCATAGACGTCCTTAATACTCTTCAACAAGAGTGTCTTGGAGACAAGGACGGAGAACGGATGAATGGGGAACCAGATATCGATGAGCTGCCTCGTCCAATCCGAGTCGATCGAGACCAATGAATTCAAGTCGTTCCTGTTGTTGGCGGGATCTATCGGACGGCCAACTTCAAGCATACTTAGCGTGATATCGTTCACAAGGCACGTTGCAAAGAATCGGGCCTGATGCCCCTCCGCCTGGAGCCCCAGATAACCAAATTGAATGCACAACATTTCCAGCATCTCGGGGGCAAGGGAAAAAGTATCAGAGTGCTCAAGGACCCTAATGGACTAGTTCACCTTACGACTGTGCGTGATTCAGAGATATCACCCGCCCAGGATGCAGATCCCTGCTTAAGTGTGCCACGTAGGCCCTGCCTCGCAGCGCAAATTAAGAAGTGTCTTTGCCGCTAAATTCGTTCCAAGTTAGGACCCTCTAGCCGAGCCTGCTTGACTGGTCTTGAGCTTACTTTGAACGACAGATCTGGAGCTTGGCTCAGAGTGGACCACGATCGACCGGGACTCATCCATCGGTCGGTGCGAGATAAGACAGCTGCTTGGCTGCTTCCTTGTCATTGGTTGGTTTCATGTTCTCTCAAGATTGCGATACAGATATCAAGGCTTGTGTAGCCCCACATGTTCTATATACTAGCGGGTTCAGGCTTAGGGTCAAAGATACGACAGACAGGGGGGTTGATTTGCCAGCCGACAAATGCGTTGCAACGGGCCATGGCTGAGAAATCAAACCATCAAAAGAGAGATACATGGAGTGCGATACAAATACAATTAGAAAGGCTATCTGCTGCGAGCTAGACAGGTTCTTGCTCAATCCGCAACAATGAGCTTTTTCAAATCGACTCACGAGCCAGCTGAACCGAGAAGCGTTGACGAGCAGGCCGATACGATCAGCAATGGTTACGAGTCGCCCAGCGAGAAACCAGTCAACGATGCCTCCAACTTCCCGGACGGGGGTACCAAGGCGTGGCTGAATGTTGTCGGGGGGTGGTGTGTCTTTTTCTCCATGTTTGGATGGGCGAATGGTGAGTGCAATGGTGCTGTTGCTGTTGGCCTGCCACATTGTTACTGACTCGTCTGCATAGCTTTCGGTGTGTTTCAGGCCTACTATCAAGAAAACCAACTCAAGGATTACTCGGCGTTTCAGATTTCTTGGATCTCGTAAGTCACCCCAGTGTGCATAATATTCGACCGTGGTTGCTAATGCTCGCACAGCTCTATCCAGACGTTCATTCTGTTTGGAGGAGGCATTGTGGCCGGCAAAGTGAGTGCTTGATTCCCTCCCCATGAACGTCAGGGCACATCACTGAATCAACTCGACTCCAGCTGTACGATAACTATGGACCCAAGCTGCTTGTCTACTCGGGGGTCTTCCTCCATTTATTTGGAATGATGATGTGCAGCATCTCGTCCCAGTATTACCAGTTCATTCTGTCCCAAGGTACTGTATTGATCCCCCTACATCTTCTGATCCACTTGCGCGGGGATACTAAGCCGGAATGCAGGCGTGTGTACCTCAATCGGCGACGCAGCTCTGTTCACCGCATCGCTCAGCACGGCCAGCACCTGGTTCCACAAGAAGCGCGCCTTCGCATTCGGACTGCTGCTCACCGGCACCAGTATCGGCGGTGTCGTGATGCCCATCTGCCTCGAGCATCTGCTGTCGTCGTCGCTAGGATTCGGCTGGGCGATTCGCATCTGCACCTTCATCAACCTCGCGCTGCTGCTCGTCGCGCTCTCCACCGTGACCTCGCGGCTCCCCCCGACCCCGAAGCCCGTCTCGGTCATGGACCACCTCCGGCCCCTGAAGGAACCGCCGTTCCTCATGCTCAGCGCCGGCTGCGCCTTGTTCTACCTGGGCATGTACCTCCCCTTCAACTACATCATCGTGCAGGCGGAATACGAAGGCATGTCCGCCGGGCTGGCCGGGTATCTCATCCCGATCCTCAACGGCGCCAGCCTCTTCGGCCGCCTCCTCCCCGGCAAAGCGGCCGACCGGCTCGGCCGGCTGAACACCATGATCGCCATGTGCGCCTTTGCCGGGGTGATCGTGTTGGCGCTGTGGCTCCCGGGGACCGGGACTGCGCCCCTCGTGGTGTTCTCGGCCCTGTACGGGTTCGCCTCGGGGGCCTTTATCTCCCTGATCCCGCCGCTGACGGCGCAGATCAGTGACATTCGCGAGATCGGGGTGCGGTCCGGCACCCTCTGGCTGATGGTGGCGGTTGCGGCGCTGGTGGCCAGTCCGATCGGTGGCGCGCTGGAGGCGCGGGATGGAGGCGCGTTTGTCGGATTACAGGTCTTTGTTGGTGTGGCTATGCTGATTGGGACGGGCCTTTTTGTTGTGGGGAGGTGGGCCCTTGCTGGATGGGATCTGTTTGCGAAGGTGTCCGATACTCAGGGCTTTGGATGTCTGCATCGAGACGGAGTATCGACGGGTCCTTCCCGCAACCTCGGGAGACTTTCCTAGAAGAACCGTAGCAATGATTAAGATGGTATCTTTGTAAATGAATGCACCCTGTGCTTTATCTTCATTTGTTTGCCGAATCCCCGCACGAAACTGTCCTCAATAGCTTAGACGGGTCAACCTGGGTAGTGATCGATCGGGTGACCTTTGCGCAGTGGCAGAATGATCTGAAGCCCAAGGTCCACAGCGCATCGAACCTCCACCGTGCCACCGTGCCACCGGTACGAGTGGGTGCCAGCTCGACTATCTTGTCTCCTTCTCCTGGGTGTCGTCCATCCTTTGGGGCAGGGCCTCGCCAACTACGCGGCCGCCAATCGTGATCTGGACGCACTGCTGCGCCACCGGCGACAGGCCGGTCTGGCGGGCTCCGCGATCGATGCCGGTACGGTCGTAGGCGTGGGACTGGTCGCGCAGAATGCGGCCCTGCAACGGACCATGGAGCGGCTGGGGTTGGATCCCGTCACCAGGCAGGGACTTGGGAATAGGATCACCTTGTAACAGCGTGGTGGTAGAGGAAGGACCGCCTTTCACTAAGGGCAGGCTTTGCATTATTTGGTCTATTTGGCCTGTTTGGTGTAACATTGTTGTCCTTTCAATGGGCTGTTGGGCCTTCAGTGCAGAAGAACAGAACAGCCGCTCCATAGAAGCCAAATGCTTCCCTAGGTATCTTGACTGTGGTAGTAACTATCGAGAAGTCCTTTTGTGACTACTAATGTTATCTACTTTATGTTTCAACTTATGCTTCATTATAGCTTTGCCAAAGCTTTTTCAAGGCTTTGGTCTAAGACTCCTTCCATTAAACCATTTTTTCAGCTATATGATGCCATCCGCAGACCCGTTCCCTCTGTCACCCGGCAGCGAAACTCCACATCAAAGTCCTCATCGGGCTGCGCGATGGCGACGCCGAGGTGCGAGTTCTTGACCGTCGGCATCACCCATTGACCCCCGCGGCGGGGCCGCAGATCGAAGTGGAGAATGGTACTGGCGGCGAAGCCGAGGATCATCGACGTGGCGACATGGCGCCCGGGACACAAGGTCCACCCGCCGCCGAAGACCCGGAATCCGATCGGGTTGGGACCTCGTTTGCGATCGGGGCCGTGGCTCTCGCGCACGAACCGGCGGTGGTCGAACGCATGCAGGTCGTCGGCCCCCCACACCGCGGGCGCACTGTGCTGGATGATCGCCGGGATCAGGACCAGGGCGCCCTTCTTGAAGAGGTACCGGCCCTCGATCACTTGATCCTCGACCACCTGGGTCACGGACGTGCCCATCGAGTGCATGCGCAGGGTCTCCTTGAAGGTGGACGCGAGGATCGGACAGGCTTGCTCCAGGGTGGCCAGATCAAGGGCGGGGCGTCCGGTCTGGTGGCGGCGGAGTGCGGCCTCCAGCTCCTGGCGGCAGTCGCGCAAGATCGCTTGGTTGGAGAAGATGTGGTAGATGAGCCAGAACGTGGCCGGGATGGTGTTGCCCAGAATGGCAATGCTGAACGCCGCCTGCGTCTTGGCGATGTCCGCGTCAGACAGCCCGCTGGTGGAGAAGATGTGATATTGGGCGTTGATGTAGGGAGAGGCTTTGCGGTGCTCGAATCCCCGGTCCGCGTAGTACTGCTCGAAGGACCGGACCACCTCCCCCCGTGCACGGAGCGCCTGTTTCGCGATGATGGACGGGATGCATCCGGTGGTCAGCCGCGTCGCGCCGGATTGATACTTCCTGCGGGAGGAACGAGGGGGGGTTAGGAACGGCTCGCAAGAGATCAGGGGGGGACTTTGCGAAGGGACTAAGGGAGGCAAGGGGGTTCAACGAACTGCCAGGCTGCGCGGGTTGCAGAATCTCGGAACGGGTTCTGCGCGCCGTACATGGATTCCGAGGTGGCCATCATGACCTCGTGGGAGATCCATTGATACATACCGGTAAACCCGGGAGACTCGAGGAATTGCCTGGAATGAGACGAGGTGACGAGGTTCCAGAACCTTGTTCGGATGACCTCCAAGCCAGGTCCGGTCGACAAACTGGAGTGGTTGAAGTCATGGAACCGGCGGATGAAGCCGTTCTCTGCATCATCGCCCAAGACTTCACAACCAGCGTCGCTGGCTCCAATCAAGGTGGCTGCAACCCGGGCCAGGATTGGGGAGAAGGAGAGCGTTCGAGGATGGTGCTGCACGGCCGAGATGAGGGAGGTGGAGTTGACCACATACAGCCGTATGCCCGGTAGACGGATCGTATAGACGGGGAATTGGCTGAGAGTTATGTCAGTTGTTGCAATATCATCATCATCATCATCATCATCATGGATTTCACTCACCGATGCTTTCTATAGTAGTCGAATCCCATCCACCACATGCGAATAATGGGACCGATGAAGGGCATAGGCAAGTCGACGGGGGGTGGTTCTTGGCCGTCTTGGGTATAGTCGAGGACCATCCGAAGAAAGACGGACGCGGCCAGCGGGAGCAAGACGCAGATGACGAGAATGAGGAGCATGGTGATTGCAGTCGATGGCTAGGAATGTTGGAGGGCATGGTGCGGATATTGGCCATGGACTCAGTGCAGCCACCTCTTATGTGAGAGCGAGCTTGTCATTCACTACGGAAGGACGAAGGTATCATAAGCACTAACTAACTATGCATGGATCTGGCCCTTGCTTCATTTCAGCTTTTTCATTTCTTCTTTTCTTTTCTTTTTCACATATTTCTTTTTGCTTTTATTTTCTAAATATTCTATTTTGTTTTTATCTTGACTTTTCATGTTTTCTTTTTCTTCCCCCCCCCACTTGCTCCCTGCTAGCGCCCTCAGAGTGACAGGGTGCGGACAAAACGTTCAATCATGTATCTGCTCCTCGCCAGGTTCCCCGCTTCACAGCTCACATCCCGACTCATTGATGTTTCCTATCCAGCAAAGAGAATGGGGTGAGAATGAAACGACTGTTATTCTCTCGTTCAACATATCCCCAAGGTCCCAGTGTCAAGTAAAGTTGCGGCCCGAATTCCTTCGAAGCTGTAGATCGGAAATTCTCCAGAGTTAGGGCAAAGCCTGTGGATTGAAGAAGGGCTGCCACCACTGCATGCATGCATTGGGGCCAGAACTATGGCCGCCCACCCTTCTTGGATGATGGGTTCTGGTCTGCCACCCGCGCTTGCCGGCTGCACGAGGCATGCAAACGGTACTTTGTGCCGGGGCGTGGTGGCGGAGGGTGGCGGAGTGTCTGCACAAGGCTCGTCAGTCAAGACTCAAGGAACAGTTCCATGAAGATTGGGGGCCAGCTCCTCCAACTCATGCTTGGATTGATTATAATAAGACTTCCACTGTCCGTTTCTCGCTGGAACACCACGTTTCCGCGCGCTTTCTTCGCATCCAGCGCAAATCGATCATTCGGCCATGGACCTGTCGAAGATTCCCATGTCGCAACCCCCTCCGGGGCAGGTGACTAATTTCGTGGACCCGGTGTCCATCTCTTGGGCCGGGAGGCTGTCGATTTGGTTGACTCTGCCAATCATGGTCATTGCCTTTGTGCTCCGGGCCTATGTCCGTCTGAAGACAAAGCAACTCGGGACTGACGACTGTAAGTGATTCCTCAAATTCTCGACTCTGTTGCGATCGAAGCAGCCGGCTGACTTTGAGGACCGTCGCAGATCTTCTGGTTCTTGGCGCTGTGAGCATGCATGCCCGCACAGGATAATAATCCACTCGATCTGTCTTCCTGATGAATCTATCTCTCTTGTCTACTAGGTCGGTGCTGCTTCATTCTGTGGAACTCTCATTCCGGTTTGTACGTTGTCGTCCCTTTCGCATAGCCTCGCAGGATCTGGGTAGCTCATTCCGAAACAGTCCTGAAGGATGTATGGGGACGTCATGCATGGGATATCCCCGTCTCCTCGATCGTGCCGTGGTTCTTCAAGGTATGATCAACTCATTGGACTCCATCTGATTCTGTTACAGCCCTGATAGAGTTAGTACTCGGTGACGGCGGGGTGCCTGTACAACATCAGCGCCATGTTCACCAAGGTTTCGATTCTCACGTTCTACCTCCGCATCTTCTCGCCCTCTCGCCGCGCCCGGGCCCTCATCTGGAGTGGCATCGCCTTTGTTGTGGTGGGATACACCACGCTAACCATCTGTATGCTGGCCTGGATGGTGCCCCATCGGGGGGACGGGGGCTGGGGATCGACGGCCAACACCTCGCGGATGAACGTCGCCTCGCGCCAACTCGACTTCACGCAGGGCATTTTCAGTGTGGTCTCCGACTTCTACGTCATGATCATCCCCACAGGCATCATCTTCCGCCTGAATATGAAGAACAAGAAGAAGCTGGGTGTGGCGTGTATTTTCCTGATCGGTTTCATGTAAGTTGTAGTTGCTTGCAATGTGAACTTGGTTCCCAATACTCACCCATCCACCGTCCACCAGATCGCTTGGCTGCTCCATTGCCGGTACCGTCCTCCGCTATCATGCCATGGTCTTCACGGTGGAAGACAACCGGTGGCTGTCCGTAAAATTTGAAGCACTGTGGTAAGGTCCCCCCCCCCCTAGGCCTTAGAGTGGTTCTCAGTCCTGACCCGCCGCTCTTGTGTTTTCCCCCCTGACAGTGTGGTCGAGCTCAACATCGGCATCCTCTGCGCCTGTGTCCCGGTGTTCTTCGTCGTGTTGCGCACCTGGCTGCAGCGAACCGAGTCGGGGTTCGTGTACCTCAAACAACGGCTGACGTTGTCACGGGCGAGCAAATCCACGGTGGCCCTGAGCGACCCGGCGCATAAGCCGGGCATCTCCCTCGACATTCCGACCGGCACCTTGTCAGGGCTGAGGTCGATGTTCCGCAGACCGAAGCCGATCGACCCGGAAGAAGGCAAAATGGGGATCCAGGTTTCGCATTATTATGAGCTCCAGTCGGTAGATGTCGACTACCATGCGCATCTCCGGGGCGATTCCGCCAGCGGGAGGGACCCATCGCTGAGGGGCGGCGTCAAGGGGGGGGTTCCGGGGGGTGCTTAGGGGAGGGGGGAGGGGGGGGCTTAGACATCGTCCTGCTATCCTGTGGAACTTGTTCGCATCACTATTGAACGCAATCCCCCCAATCCATTCCACCTAGAAACTACTCAAGATTGCCATTCTATACTATAGCTCAAATATGCATATCGCCCCGGTTTTATTATTGGACCGCCTTCAGTTTCTTGCCCGCAATCAGATGTGTTGACCAGAGTTGGGTTGTGAATTCAATATGATGGGTTTATGAGTTCCTATAGCGATCTAACACCCCGATCAATGTGTTCAGACACTTCTTTAGGTCCATGGATTGCTTGCAAAGCTCGGCTCCCGTCAACATCGAGCAGGGCTATGATCGCACGTGATCTACTACCGGGGGGACGAGAATGGTCCGGGTGCAGATCGCGTAAGACTCTGGGGGGGGGGCTGAAATGGATGACTGGGTGATTGATCTGATTGGATTTTCATATGTCTGCTAGATGTATGCCCAATCCCAGAACCCCTGATCCAAGGGAGGCTGGTGGAGAGGATTCACCATCCGCCCGCCCGGACTGGGGTCGGTAGAACAAAAGTGAAACGTAAGCACTTGGCCAAGTAAGGCTTGGTATGCATGCCTAGGGGACATGGATATAACCTGCACCATCTGGTGCTGTGACACTGGGGTATTCTGATTAGCCAGCAGCAGTAAGTACCTCATCTTAGGGTCCCACTACCCCTCCTCCAGTTTCTTTGTCCCTCTGTTTACCAACTTTACCTGATCTTACTTAGTATCAACTTTTGTCTTGCCTCGTCATCCTATCCAGGCCATCCGCAGATGAGTACAGAGTACTTTAAAAAGTCCACCCATCCAGCGAGCCAAACCCACCCCCTTTTCTTCCTCCAACTTCCTCTTGCCCAATTTCCTTCCATTGCAAACCTCCATCAATCCAAAAAAAAAAAAAAAAAAAAAAAAAACAATGACCGCCTCTTCCCACATTGAAAATTACGACCAATCCACCTACTGGATTGCTCACGCCCACAATTTCCGTTCCTCGGCGCGCCTGCACCTCCAGCACTTCCTGTACCAAAACACCCTCGACTACCTCCTGGAGCCAGCGATCACCAAAGCCGTGACGGCCGCGCAGCAGCCGCTGAAGATCGCCGATCTGGCCTGTGGCAACGGCGTCTGGCTCACCGAGCTCCACACGCAATTGACCCAGAAGAACCCCGATCTCTCTGTCCAGCTGGATGGCTTCGACATCAACCCCGTCAACTTCCCCGCCGCGGCCTACCTGCCCGCCGGCGTGTCGCTGCAGCCGCTCGACATCCTGGCCCAGCCTCTTCCGGCCGCGCTGCGGGGTGCCTACGATGTGGTGCACATCCGCGCCTTCGCGAGTCTCATCGGCCCGGACTCCGACCTCACCCCGATCCTCACGGTGGCCTCAGCCCTGCTCAAGCCCGGCGGCTACCTCCAGTGGGAGGAGAACCGCGGGGATCTGTTTCTGGTCGAGGCCCCCACCCCCGAGGTCTCCACGGCCGCCTGCAGCCAGGCCTCCCAGATCCTGCAGGGCGGGCTGCGCGCCAAGGGCATCAGCAACGCCTGGGTGGACGCGCTCGACGCCCAGCTCACGCAGTTCGGCTTCCAGGAGGCCCGGCTGCTGCCCCACAACAAGCGGCCCCAGGACTACAAGGGCTGGACGGAGAACTATCTGATCGTGTGGGAGGAACTCGCCGCGCTGTTTCCCCCCAAGGCCGAGGCGCCCAATGCGCCCGTCTCCCGCGAGGCCTGGGTCGCCCTGTTCACCGCCGCCGTCAGGGAGACGGAGCAGGGCGTCGTCGTGCATCAGGGTCGCGTTGTTACCGCGGTCGGACGGAAGCCGCTGGCCTGAATTTGTGGTCTACTTGGGTATCGAGACCGGATCCGGTTAGATATGATGTCAATCAATGTATAAGTTGATATAGCTAGCTCTGGGGATGAACCTTAGAATAGAACTGGCTGCTCGGATGCTCTTCTAGCACATTCTTGCTCTCGCTGGGGCAAACCTCATTACAGGTCTTGAGGACCGGGTTAGGTGTAACAGCCCCCCCTGCCCTTCCCCCCTGACCTCTTAATCACTGCTTACAGACCAACACATCTCTTCACCACCGGGCTTGCTCCTCCTCTTAGGCGAGTCAGTCTACTCAGAATTAGTGCCATAAGAAGTGGGGGTGCCTGCGGCGACATTGATCATTACCGGAACCGGGCAAGCGCGTGTGCGATGACCAACGCAACCTGCATGGCAGATGTAATTCACGCAGACTTACGGTGCTGAGAAGGACCATCAAGCGTGCAAATCCCGGAACCCTAAAGCGGCTTCGTTTCGCAGCCCCGGGAAGTCTCAGCCTAGTGGAGGGAGAGGTCAAGCGCCGTCTTCAAAACGACCAAGGCAGCGAGGTCTGGTCTTGCCAAGGACCCCACGATTTATTTGGCGGGATATAGGTAGGCTCTACTAGCCAAGCACCGTCCCAGCCATGGAAAGCAAGCGAGGAAGCGAACGAGACAGTGAGACCTTAACAAACACCCGTTTTCCTGCATGCAAACGGGCGAGCTGGGTGAACTTCAACATCACAATACATATATTACTATCGTTCAGGGTGGTTAGTATGCTTGACGTTTTGGGATCTAAGAAGTTCTTAAGGTACGATTGGTAGAAAGACAACGGGATATTTCCCCCTTGCGCGGAGGTTACGACTTCCTAGCTGTGAGTGCATGCATTTCATCCCTCGTCAAACGAGTATTGTATGTGCTGTCTGTTGTTGCGCAAGGCCGACGCAGTTGCAATCATCCTATCAACCAATTCAACTCCAATTGGGACCAATCTCCGAGCCCCTCTTTCAGTCTACTACCCTGCTTCATGCCTCTCTCTCTCTCTCTCTCTCTCGCTGTGTGCATGTCTCCCTCCACGCTAACGCACGCTCACTGTTTGCCCACCAACAGGAACCTCCCCCACCCGGGTGCAGCTGTCATCCTCCCTTCTTGATTGATGGGATCGCGGTATCCTGGTAGTGCACTTGCATCAGCCTCGCCGACGGAGAGCACAGCCCTCACCTTGCCTGAATATCCAGTCGTCCCCCTCCTCACGCCATAGCATTGCCTCGGTTGGTGGTCTACATAAGTAGTAGCGGTGCAGGGAGGAAGCTGCTGGTGCCTGCAGAAATGCTTTTCCCTGCAAGTGCCACCAAGCGTCCACCACGCATCCACCATGTTGTCGTTCCTGCTTCTCAGCATAGTGATGCTAGCTTCGGTCTGGCTCTGCCGCCGGATCTGGTACGAACGGTTCCGCCGATACCGTCAATTCCCCCAACTGCCCACGTCTCTGCTCTGGGGTCACCTGAAGATCTACCATGAGATCGCCCAGCAGGGGTTCCAGGACGGTGATCACGGTAAATCTGCACCTTTGCACTTCTCTGCACCGAAGCGTTTGTCTGGAAGTGTGTGTGCGTTCCATGACTCGGATCACTAAAACAGTTACGATGCAGACCACATCTTCGCGCAGATCCATGAAACCCTCGGCCGACCCCCGGTGGTGCTGTTCGATTACCGCCCGATCTGCCGGCCGGTGCTGGTGATCGCGAGCCACGAGGTGGCGGAGCAGATCTCGCGGCCCAGCCAGCAGTTCCGCTTCAGCGTGCCGAAGCTGGGGCTGGGCTTTCTCGAGCCCGTCATCGGCCACACCTCCATTCTCGCCGCCGAGGGCGAGGAGTGGAAGGCGCTGCGCAGGACCTTCAGCCCCTGGTTCTCCCCGCAGAACCTGCAGGCCCTGGTGCCCACCGTCGTGGCGCAGACGCGGGGGTTCGTCGCGCAGCTCGACGCCCTCGCCGGCTCCGGGGAGCCCGTCCCCCTCGTCACCCTCACCACGAACCTGATGTACGACATCATCGGCGCCGCCCTCCTCGACGAGGACCTGGACGCCCAGCACCTGGACCCGCGCCGCCAGAGCCCGCTGGTGCGCGCCTTCAACCACCTCATCCACGCCTACTGGGACGACCAGATCCACCTCCCCTGGTTCTTCAACCCGGTCAACACCGTGCGGCGGCGGCGCCGCGGGGCCCGCGTCCAGCGCCTCCTGCAATCCCTCGTCCGACGCAAGCACGCCGAGCTGCAACAGCAGACGCAGAAGCAGCAGCAGCAGCAGCAGCAGCAGGAGAACCCACCCCCGCCACGCAGCATCACAGCCCTAGCCCTCCAACCCATCACCCAAGACCACCCCCTGACGCCCGCCCTCCTCACCCAAACCAGCGACCAGCTGCGCACCTTCCTGCTAGGCGGGCACGACTCCCCCAGCGCGACCCTCGCCTGGGCGCTGTACGAGCTCTCGCGCACCCCGCGGGCCCAAGCCGCGCTGCACGCCGAGCTCGACACGCTCTTCGGCGAGGACACCCGCGCCGACCCCACAGCCGTGCAGGCCGCGCTCGCCTCGCCCACGACGGGCCCCTCCCTCCTCCGCCGCATGGTCTACCTCGACGCCGTCCTCAAGGAGACCCTGCGCCTGCACCCGCCGGCCTCGACGGCGCGGTACGCCCCGGCCCCGCAGCGTCAGGCCTCGGGGCTCACCGTGCGCCTGCCCGCGGGCGCCTCCTCCACGAACCCACCGGAGTCAAAGACCCTCGGCCTCGACGACCTGATCCTCTACAACTGCCCCGCCATCATCCACCGCGACCCCGCCGTTTTCGGGCCCGACGCCCACGTCTTCCGGCCTGAGCGGTGGTTGGGAGTTGACCCTGACTGTGACCAGGACTGCGACCACGACCAGGACCACGACCACGGAATCAACAACAACAACAACAACAACAACAACAACAACAGCACCAGCACCAACGCAATCCCCCCCAGCGCGTGGCGGCCGTACGAGCGCGGGCCCCGCGCCTGCATCGGGCAGGAGTTCGCGCGGCTGGTGATGCGCGTGGCGCTGGCGGTGGTGGGGCGGCGTTATGCGTTCAGCAAGGTCGGGCTGGGGGCGGTGGTGCGCGAGGCGGCGACGGGGCGGCCCGTTTTGCGGCCGGATGGGCAGGCGGCGGTCGAGGGGGTGGTGTATACGGTGAGTTTTTCTTTTCTTCTTCTTCTTCTTCTTCTTCTTCTTCTTCTTCTTCTTCTTCTCCTTGCGCTGGGCTGGAGGGTGGTGGGGACTCACGCTGACGGCGCTGCGGGTTGTGGGGCTGGTAGACGCGGCAGATCACGGCGAGGCCGGTGGATGGGTTGATGATGACGGTTCGGGAGATGGGGTGGTGAGACTTGAGAGGACAGGGGGGTGGGTGGTTTCTGAGGCGTGGAGGTTTTTGAGGTTCCCAGGGTTATGCGGTGCTGGGTAAGGTAGACATAGTTTGTGGGCGTTTCGCAGTCGGATGCACTTCATCTATCGTTGATCGACCACGTCACACCACCACAGATCATACATACGTCAAGGCTCAATAGACGAACCCTGGATAGCACTGCTACCTCCACAACTCTTCCTGCTGGCCTACTATGCTGTAATTCCATATTATCATAAGAAAGCTACTGGCTACTCTTTTACTGCAGATATAGCCTCATCAATCAAGCTGCATTCCAACATCAAATATCCCAATTCATAAGCATCTGGAGGTAATCCTCTTTTTGTTTCTTATCTGGTATTCATTAACACATGCAAAGGCACGCTGGTAAACATCATAGTCAAAGCACTGGCACAGCCCCAAGGCTGCACCACTGAACCCACAGCACAAACCACTACTCCCGCTTCGGGGGAGGCGAGAACGCCTTCTTCCACCGGAAGCTCAGCAAATCGCCGACAACCTCCTTAGTCTGAGCGAGGTTCTCCTTGACGATCTCCGACGTGGGCCGCGAGAAGAGCTCGTCGATCTCCTCGAGGGACTTGTTCTTCGTCTCGGGCATGAAGATGATCTGGTAGATCCAGCCGACGAAGGCGATACCCCCGTAGAAGCCGAGGGTCAGACCAGTCCGCGTCATCGCCTTCATCATGCGCGTGAAGTTGTAGGTCACGATGAAAGAGCACAGGAAGAGGTTGGCGTCCGCCACGGTCATTCCGTAATGACGGAGGTACGTGGGGAAGACCTCCGAAGGAATGACCCAGGTGAGACAGGCATAGGATCCGAAGAAGCCCATGTACAGGATGATGCCGGTGAGGTAGACACCTTCAGCGGCAGCCGGGTGGGTGGTGTAGTTGAACTGGTAGCCCACACCGACGAGGACTAGACCGATGAAGAAACCGGGGAGCATGACGTTGGCCCAATAGCGCCGGCCAAACCGTTCCATGTAGATCACAGCGGGAATAGTGCCCAAGAGAAGTGAGCCACCGCCAACAAGGGACATGAACACACTATTCTTCGTGTTAAATCCAATGTTGGTCATGAGGGTGCTCATGTAGTACATGACGGCGTTCACACCCGTCAACTGGCCGAGAACAATCATGATATTGGCATAGACAAGCGCACGACGAGCACGGGGCTTGGTGAAAAAGTCCAACCAGGCGTACTTCTTGGTGTTCTGCTGCTCCTCGGCCTCGGCGAGGACGGCCTGGCGCATACCCAGGAACTCGTCCTTAGCTTCGTAGGTGTCAAAGCCGCGGATGCGTTTCCACACTCCGTAGGCTTCCACGGCCCGACCCTTGTGCATCAGGTAACGGGGACTCTCGGGCAGGAAGAACATGCCCACCAGGAGGATGGTGGAGAAAACCAAGGAGGAACCGAGGATGTAGCGCCAGTTGCCGGTGACGTCGAGGAACATGGCAGCCACGGCGTAGCCCAACACCTCACCCAGGGCGATGTTCAGCTGGTACAAGGAAACGAGATTGCCACGAATACGACTGGGGACTGGGAGAGGTCAGCGTGCTGGCCTTACAGTAGAAGCAGACAGAAAGGAACATGAACATACCACTCTCAGCGACGTAGACAGGGACCGTACCACCCTCCAGACCGACACCGGCTCCGAGGATGAAACGACCAGCAAAGATCATACCAAAGTTCACGGCACCAGCCTCCAGGGCGGCACCAGCCGTGTAGAGGATACAAGAGACAATGATAGACATACGACGGCCCAGGTACTCATTGGACGGGGACAGAAGGATAGCACCAGCCACGGCACCCAGGGGCATACCGGAGTCGACCAGACTGCTTTGGTTGTCACTCAGGTGCAGCGCATCGCCCAAAAAGAGATTAGCACCACTGATGAGGGACTGGTCCAGACCGGACAACAAACCACCCATGGAGGCGAAGGCGACCAGCATGTAGGTGTAGATAGCCGGACTGGAGAAGGCGACCTCAAAGCGGGACTTGGGCATCTCCCTCAATTGCTGCTCCAGCTCCTGCAACTCTGCATCCATGGCAGCCTCAGTGAGCTCCTCCATGGCCTTGGGGTCCTTGTGGATGTCGTCCATCTCGACGGCGGTGCCGTCCTTGTGGTCATCGTGGGCGGTGTCCAAATCGTGCATGGTACCCATGATTGGTTGATGGGGCGGCTGTGCCAGCTGCAGGTAGGTATTATTTTGTGTACTGTGTAACAACAGACGGTTTATCCCGGATCTATGTACTGTATGTCTGCGCGACCACAGTTGAGCACAGCCTCAAGAGTAGAACGAGGACTGAGGTGAAAAGGGAGGGATGGCCACCACGAGGGAGGGGAGAGGAATGAGAAGCGGGGAAGCGTGCAGATCGAGTGCAACCATTCCGGGGGGTGAAGAGGGGAATGCACGAGGCTTTTAAAGGCAAGGCGCATCAGGCCAGAAACGCCCAAAGACCCCAGAAATTCCGGGTGTCACCCTCCCTGACTGATTGACTGACCGACTGACCATCATCGTCATTGTTGAAAATTTCCACGAGAGCCAAGCAGGACTGGGGTCGGCAGGCACAACCGCGTCATCGGGCCGTCTGGCCAGACTTGGAAGCCGAAACGACCAGCCTGGGATTGCCAGCCAGAAAGGACAGGCGGGATAGAGAATGACCAGGGAGTGGGGCCACCATAGCCAGAGAGAGAGTCAGCCAGAGAGCCTAAAATGAACTAAGTCGACTAGATGAATCCAATTCCACCCAGTAGAGCAATAGAGCAGTAAACACGAGAAAAGTTCGGGATGGAGAGAAATCCACCAGGGTAAGTTGGAGTGGAGACAGAATGCGGATTGCGGAGAAAATCCAGCGAAAAAGTTCCCCGTGGGCAGCCAAAGCGGCCTTAGCGTTAGGTAAGCCGAGCCGAAATTTCTCTTCTTTTTCGTCTTCTCCGTCTTCTCCAATGCCGGCAACGGGACAATTTCGGAGACTCTCCGGCACCATTCCACTGATTCCACTGATTCCACCTTGGTGAATGGCCCGCGTGACTGTCGGACTGTCTGGCTGCCCGCTTCTTCTCTTCAGTTCCCGACTCTTCCCCATAATATCTTGTTTGGAGTAGTTAGTCAGTCAGTTACAGAATGGAGCTGTACAGTACTGTACTAAGCATGGTTGCGCCATTTTCCACCCCCACGTATTCAACAATGCCCAACATGCCAACATGGGCACAATCCAACTCAGTCAGCGTTAATACTTTATCCACGATGCCCGCCGTCCAGCTGAAGCCTTCACCTCTTCCCTTTTCCTTTCGTTCTCTCAGGGATTCCGACTTCCCCATTCGCTCCCCTGGCTGAGAATCGAAAACAAAAAAAAGCTTCCCGGCCGTTCAACCACGGCTGAGGTTCAACCCTCGTCCAAACTACTCGTGAAACTAAAACCCGCCCAGGAGTTGCAACCCCCACACATTCTGCATCATTCGGCCATGGGGGAGGGTTTGCCCTGCTCTCTGGGGGTTGGAGTGGATTTGTGGGTTGGCAGAAAATAATAATACAAAATAAGACAATGTTATCACGTAGTTGGGAAAGCAAGGAAAAAAGAAGTCAGCGGGGTTGCATTATTACGGCTATGAACTTATTAGAGACAGACAACATAGTTGCAACAACAGATCAACACCATCGCATCGCTAATCAAATGCACACAAGACAGCACAGCACAGCACAGCACAGCACAGCAAGAGAATCTTCTCTTCAACAACCCGCTGGGAGAAAGAAAGTAATTATGTAAACCGCAGCACATCCCCAATATGGCCCTTGGGGGATCTCAACTCACTAATTTCTCACTTTCCTCACTCTCCTTCCTACTGAGTACTCACCCCGCCCTTCTCCATCGGCACCACCCGACTGTGTGAATAGACGAAAGACTAAAACCAGCAAGTCCGCATCTTTTCCCTGCAGGTCGGGTGTTGGTGCCCCCCCTCTCTTCCCTTCTCGTATTAGTTTTATTTTTTTTTCTTTTTTTGTCTTTCTCTTTGACTCCGGGCTATTCCTTCACTCCCTTCCACACCACCAGGATTTAGCTCCCAAGGTCAGTCAGGCATCATTGGTTCCTTGCCATTATCGTCGACCCGGCATCCCTACCGGTTTTCGTGCGCTAGGATCCGCTCCCCCGGCCACGTAGGGTGAACCCGGCCGACTGCTCGGATTCTGGCCGGGGCTGGGCGACCGGCCCCCATGCAGGCGTGCCCGGAGTCGTTCCTGGGCCGACGCTGCGCGCTCCAGCGGTTGTTGCGTCGCGCCGCCGCCGGTCACGGGGCCCGAGATCGTCTGGTAGGATCCGGCGCGCTGACTGGGCAGGGGACGGCCGCCCCCGGCGGGGTGGTGAGGGTGCTGCTGCATTGCCGACGGGGTCGGGGACAGGCTGTTGTGGGCGATTGGGCCTCCCGGAGCACTCGCCGTCGCCGACAGCGGTGCCCCCATGCTGTTGTGGATGCTGTTGTTATTTCCCCCGGCGGTCATGCGACCCCGGCGCAAACTGGATGTCTGGGAGGTGGGAGGCGTGGCCGAGCCCGCATCCCCCCACAGGTCGCCCAGTCCACCACCACCACCACCGCTGCCACCGCCGCCGCTGCCGCCACGTCCGTATGCTGATGACGCTGGGGCGCTACCAGCAGCGCCGGGTGGGATCTGGGAGGTCGCGATGACCCGCGCCGGTGCCGGCGCGGGGGCTTTCGGGTCCGGGGGCAGCCACGAGGGATACGGTCGCCCCTTTTCGGTGTAGTAGGCGCGCAGCACGTTCGAGATGTGCGAGCAGTCCGCGTTGTCCGGGTCGTCGCGCTCGTCGCCCGACGTGATGGCCCGTTTCAGGGAGTTGAGCCGGGTGCCCAGGTTCGAGATGGCCGACGAGGACGTCAGCGACGAGAAGTATGAAGTCATTCTGGTGTAGTTTGCTGCCCGTCCCTGGTCGTACAATTGTTCTTGCGAGGTAGAGGAGATGGGGGGGCCAGAGAAAAGGGTTGAAGGATCAGCCAATGGTGGGGTATCAAGCGGTTGAGACGAGGGGTGAAGGACAATGCGGAGGAAGGCGGAAGAGAGTACTAGGCAGCAGGGCGCCCTGCAAGGTGAGAGCAACCAGGGTCGTAAAGTAGCCGTCAAAGGCGAGTCGCAAGAAGGCTTGGTACACGGTATGCCGAAGATGCCAGACACGACGTGTCGTTAGCAGGAACAGGAGTTGAGCAAGCGCCCTCGTAAGGGGAGTTTGGCATTGATTGGGGATTGACTCTGACCATGTTGGCGATCCACTCTTCGTGTTTCACTCCGCCCGCTGGCCGCACAGCACGTGAGCCGCCGGCCTGCCACACCGCCAACTGGTAGCCATGCAAGGAACAACGGCAGGCAACTACTCCGTAGAAGCTTCGCTACATCTTCCGAGATCTACGACCAATACCAGCACCAGCGCTATCATCAGAACAATCGTTCAACAAGCTATATGCAATGGCTGGGTATGATATGCCCGATCGCAGCATGAGAAACAACGAAAGAAAAGAAAAAAGGTAAGTCAGTAGATACATCAACGAAACTCGAACCGAAACAACGCCATACGAAAACACGACCACAACCGAGCTTTTTGTAATAAAACCCCCCTCCTCTCCAAAATTCCAGCATTGGGGCTTACGCCAGGACCTTTCCAGGCCCCTCAGTCTCATACTCGATCTCGATGCGAGGACCCTTCTTGCGGGGCTTGGCCTGGGGAGCAGGACGCTTGCGCTTGAAGCCGGGAGCGGGCTTCTTCTTGGCGGCGCCCTCATCCTCACTGTGCTGCGAGTCATCCTCCTCCTCGCTGTCCTCCTCATCCTCACTATCATCCTCCTCGTCCTCACTGAAATCCTCACTATCATCCGCGGACTCCCCACCGATCCAATCCTCCAGATCCTCCAGATCACTCTCCTCAACATCACTAACATACTCGACCTGCCCGACGCCCTCCTCACCCTCCTCCTCCAACTCCTCCTCATCATCAATCTGCTCCCCATCGTCGAGATCCTCGTCGCGCTCGCCCTCGCCCGTGCGCTCCAGCCCGCGCAGCACCTTCTTCCAGATCCCCTCCTCGACATTGAGCGGGCGGTCCCCGTAGGCGCCGCTGCGCAGGCGCTCGATCAGCTCGCGCTCGATGGCGCGCTCGATCTTGGCGGCGGACTCGGCCTTGCGCTCGCGGGTGGCCTCGCGGCGCCGCACCTTGGGCGCCAGGCGGGGCACGACGGTCTCGCCCAGGCGCTCCTCCTCCTTGGCGAGGCGCCGCATGCGCAGCGACACCTGCGTCAGCCGCGTCAGCCGCTGCTTGCACTTGTGCACCAGGAACTTGGGCCAGTAGATCAGCCGCTCGTCCAGCTGCTCCAGCGCCTTGGCGTAGTTGCTCGACAGCCGGATCCGCTCCCACCACTTGGACGGCATGTGCGCCCGCTCCACCGTCTTCATGTACAGGTACATCACCCCGGTCTCCGGGTCCGACCGCACCGTCGCGTACCGCGAGTTGGCCAGCGGGCACGATTGCCGGTTGCACAGCCCCGAGACGTTGTATTCATTGCGGCAGAAATTTTGGCCCTTGGTGGTTCTGCGATCCCATCATTAGCATTGTGCCCGGAAGAAATGGGTAGGCATGCGTAGTGTAGAGTTGGTTGGGCTCTTTGTTTTTTTCTTTCGACGATGCGGGAAGAAAAATGACACCGAGAAAAAAAAAAAAAAACTCACTTCAATTTGTAGGAACAAAACTGCTGGTTGATCACCTGCCAGACAATCTCGTCGGACGACATCTTTCCGTTGGAATCGGTGACTTGCTTGAGGCGCAAGTTTCGAGCTTGATCACAGATTACAAGCCGGGTTGTCGGTGATGATTTGGGTCCGGGGGGCCACCAGAACTTTGCGATGCGGCGGTGGAGAGGAGACGAGGAAGGTGAAAAAAAGTTGCCGCAGTGATCGGGTCACGTGAGGGGGTGGTTTTCCCAAACCTTTTTTTCTTATCGATAAGGCTAGGCCATCCTTCCAAGTTCCCTCATCCAAACACAATCCTCGGAATTGAATTGGACTGATGATTGTTGATTAGTCGCGGTTTCATCCCGGTACCATGCACTACCGGATCTGCTGCTGGGTGAGGTAGGATATGCTACCCCATCTAATACAATTCAACTCTATCTATCCTGTAATGTACGTATTACCAACCACTTTCCATCTGCAGGGGTGCCCCGTCCCATTCAGTCCCGTTCACCATCGGTCCACCGCCCGCTGCTGCTGCTGCTGCTGCCGCCGCCGCCGCCGCAGCAGCGGCCAACTCGGCTTCCTCGCTACTGCCCGGGAACCCCTCATCCCCAGCCATACCCCATCCCATCGCCTCAAGCTCTCTGGTGAAAAAGTCCCGCTCTTCCTCCATAAGAGACGCGCCCTCCTCGCCGCCCATCACGTCCTTGTACCGTCGGAGGTGCCACCAGTGGGTGAGTCCGCGCAGCGCCTGCTCGAGCGGCAACGCCTCCTCGACCTCCGCGTCGATGTCCGCACCCGAGAGCCAGTCATCCCGTAGCTCCGGCCGACAGTAGAGGTAGATGGCAGTGATTACACGCATGTTGCTCTGGCGCCACTTGCGGCCGCAGAACGGCACCTGCGACTTGAAGAGCTTGAGCGTGTAGAAGCGCAGGTGCGGGTCGGGGATCTTGAGTCCCTTGCGGAGGATGGTGCTGGACTTGTACTGCACCAGCAAGAGGCACCGGTGCGCCTTGTCGCGCGTGATCTTCTGCATGATGTGCAGGTAGTTGATCGCGGAGAAGAAGTTGCGGAAGGAGAACTCGGTGATCGGCTCCTTGGGCGGCGGCGCGATCGGGTACCCGAGCTCGTCCACCTCGGGACGATGGGGCCCCTCGCTAAACTCCGGAAGCAGGGATTCGGGCGACGGCCCTCGTACGGAGGAGTGGCCGGTCGTGTCCTGGCGTTGGCGGGTGATGGGCGGAGGGATTGCTTCGTCCTCGCTGGGCAAGGATTCGTCGTCCAGGTCGGCGGGCGGATGGTCGGACTTGAGATGACAAAATCGGAAGAAGCTGCTCGGAGTGCCGGTTAATGACGCACCCTCAGAATGAGATGAAAACAAATCACATACCCCAGCTCGTCGCGATCATTCTTCTGCGCAACCGCTTGATCAACGTCTTGGTGAGCAAACATCTTGAGAATCAGAGGTAGATAGTTGGAATCAAGAAGCAACTGCGTCATGTACTCAAACTTGAGTATATCTAGGCCTCGTTAGCCTGGCTCGTAGACGCCAAGTCAAAACTACCTACGAGATCGCTTGAACCACTTGAGCAGGAGCAGGAAAGATCCTGATATCGCCTTGGACGTGATCTCTCGGAGCCGCACATTGTCCAGCTCGTCAATGGCTGCTTCAATGCTCCGCTCTCCAGGGCCATGGTGTAAGGCGGATGGGTAACCATTGGCCGGGCCATAGTTGTCACTTGAAAGGCATGGCTATCAGCCTTGATTTATCAAAACGGCAGGAAGTCACGAAACCACTTACCCCATCCCTTGTCCATTCTGTCCGTTAGCCTGATTGACCATAGCACTGACGTTCGTCAAGATTATCTTGAGGAAGACGATCGTGATGGACTGTAAATGCACTAGCGCTTGTCTCTGCAGCGGCAGTTAGCTCCTGATCAATTCCCTAAGCCCGCAGAGCACTCACGTAGAATGATTCAACAGCATCTAAGCGTTGTTGAATGTCTTCATTTTCTGTTTCTTTGTCGGAGGGCTGATCAACACTCGATCTTTCTCTGACATTGAATCCCAGGTTGCGCATCTCATCTGCTAGTTCTTCTGTCTCAAACTCGGTCGACGGAAACGTCTCATTCGGGCACCAGCCGCGGTCATACTTCATGAAACGCTCTCTCTCCTCCCACAGTTGCTGCATCGCCCGGGTCATCTTGACGTGGGTCGAAAATAACTTGCCCGCCTCGATAATCGAGGCGGGAACATCACTACCCTCCCATCTCTTGCCTACCAGAACGTCCTGCAGCTCGGTTGTCCCTTTTCCGCCGAGATCGTTGCTCGAATTATCCAGGGGTGGGTACATGAAGGGGAAGTTCTGGTTGGTCTGGTAATTTTGCTTCTTTCCCGCCTTACCGCCGGGTCCGATTGGGGAGGGCGGCGGAGAAGGGGCCGGCGTTGCAATGTGGACGGATTGGTGGATGATCGAGCCACTTCCGCCCGCTACGGATGGTCCCACGCCGGAAAATGGACCGCTAGAAGTGTTGATTCGACTGGGGTGCTGAGGAAGCGGTGGCAGGATCGAGTTGTTCTCTAATTCCAGGGGCACCACTGGGGGTGGTGGGTTATAGGCAGGATACTTGGACGTGATCTCCTGTCTGAAGTTGTGGTAATCGAGCGGCGAGGCAGTAAGAAAAGGAGTCCTGCGCGGTGAAGCGTTCTCTCGTGCCTCAAAGGCGGGCTCCAGTGCCTTCTTGGCCTCCTTCAACTTGCTACTACCTCCAAAGAAGAGGAGTATTGTCTTCCAAAACAGAAGAATGATACGAGTGAGAGGAATATTGGCCGAGTCATCCCAGCGCAACCTTGCAATGATTTCAACTAAGAATACCAGCAGATTTGGCTCCAGATGCATGAGAGTCTCCCGTAGCGATGCATTCTTCGGGTCAAGGATCTCCTGCCTTCGAGCGACTTCGACGATGAGATATAGTGGCGTCAGTAGCAGGTTCGCCTCGCGTTCCATGTATGCTGAATTGGCGGAATCGGGGCCGGTGCCCTCCGGTCCTTGGGAGGACGAGCTTCGGTGCCTCTCGAAGACCCGGCATAAGCAATCCAACAAGGCCTGAATACCACCACATTCGTGGAGGAGATGAACACTATGCTCAATCCATTTGACTTGTAATGATTTGTTCTCCGGAATTTCGGCGCCAGGGGGAGAGACACCTCCAGGATAGTCAGGTGCAACCTCTCCAGCAGTGACACCCCACACACCTGTCACGGCATAACAAAGTGCTTCCGAAGCCTCGAACCGCACTATCCCCGTACTTTCGCTTAGCCCGTCGACGATATGGCTCATGAATGCCTTCTGCAGGTCTCGCGGGGCGGCAAGCCAGTTCTGCTGCGAGGGGTCTACCGAGCGATCCTCACAGAAGGTGTGCCACTTGTGCTCAAAGGACCACTTCATGCCGACCAGCATGGCCCGATCGTACTCATTGTACTGGAACCACTCTTCAATCTCCTCTACAAACGGTTGGGCGTCAGCGTATTCGAAAGCGTATGCCGGTTGTTCCACCTTGGGCATCTCCTGGACCAGTTGCCTTAGTTGCGCCAGACTCAGCGAGTCGGGTGGTGCGTCCTGGTTCTGGTTCTGGTTCTGGTTTTGGTTGTGCTGGACAGGCGCGGGCGGCGGAGGCTGAAGAGGGGGCGGCGGGGCGGAAGAGTCCCGGCGCAGCTCTGGGCGTCGCGGCGGCAACTTCTCCGCCCCCCTGGGAGCTTGCTCCAGTGTACTAGTCGTGCGTGCATGGTCGGAAAACGCCTGCTGCTCCTGTCGCAGCTCCTCGGCAACCTCTTCCAACATTTGGTCATCCGAGACAGTGCTGATATCCGTGCCCGTCTGGTCGACTTCGTCCGCCTTCACAATATGCTGCTCCTCCAGGCCAGCATCGGAGGGCATTGGAGGATCATCCATTGCGCGGGAAAAACAAAATATTTTCCAACTAGTATTTCCACTTTTCAGCCTCTTCAAATGAAGAAAAAAAGAGCAAAGAGTTGAGCTGGTTCAGTTCTTCAAAACACTCAACAGGGATTAATGCTGAGGTGAACCGAGGCTTTGTCAGGGGGCGAGTGGAACAAGAGACTAGTCGTTTAGCCTAATTAGTGACTAGTAGTCATGCAAATTGAACAAGAGAGAGTACCATTCCACATGACGTGTAGTCAAACTAGAGACATACTTTGTCCGGCAGAGCTGGACGTCCAAATAAGAAAGCGGCGCTCGGCACTGGGCAGCATTCTTAATGAATGGAGGGGGAGTCGATCCGCGGAAGTCACCGGTCACGTGCAAGGAACGGCCCAGCCAAGCGGAGGCTTTGGTTCCGGCTATGGGTGGTGCATTGTAATCTACTCAATGTCTAGATTTGCTTCAGGCTTCAGGTTGTTTTTATTTTATTTTTTTTTTTTTTGTTTCTTTTTTTTTGGGGGGGGGTTCTTCGAGTAGATTTGTACAAAGTGAAGCCCAATATTGAAGTGCTAAGGTCCTCTCAGCACCGTCTGAACGTCTTGAAGTTGAATTCTCTCAATGCGTACTAGTGACACTATATATCCTAACGCCTATCCGCTCTGGGTCGTCTTCCCGGTTTTGAGTTAAGGGCATCCTGCGTTTCATTCCAAAAGAGGCAAGAAAACCAAGATGAGATGACGATCAAGCTCTACACCTGCTAAGGCTAAAATTATTGTTCTATGGACTCAGGTAAAAAGTACTGTTCCCGGATCCTCCACTGAAGTTTCACATAGTGTGGCTGACCCGAGTGCCGAAGGCTCATAGACTACCGAGCCATGCACGTCAACCACAGGCTCCTAGTTGTAAAGGTAGGCGTGTGGCGGGAACGACATGTTCATCAGACAGAGGGACCGTTGGGTAGCCCTACTCCCTGATTAGCACCCCACGGCGCATGCACATTTCATTCGGTTTTCTTTGAACGACGCTCACTGTTTCCTTTCCGCTTCGGAGCCCGCTTCGCTTCCGAGTGTCGCCATCCGGCCTCTACAAGGTCCTCATTTACCACCAAGTCGCGAAGCCGGAAGAACTTCGAGACTTCCAAGTCTAGTACCCAGTCGACCCAGCCGAGAACGCGGATCTGCCGCGTAACGAAAAACCACGCGAGCGCACACGAGGCACCCGCACTACAGCCCGCCAGGACCTGCTTGGGAGTGTGATAGTTTAGGTAAACGCGACTGACAGCCACTGCAGCAGCAGCGACGCACAACACAAGAGAGAGGAGTGCTCGGACCCCAAAGTGAACCGTGGCTGCTGGGCGGGTCAAGGCAGGGGAATGTCGGAGAACCAAGAAGAGTCCAGCGTATACGGCAAAAAAAGCCATAAACTGGGCATGCGACGATGGCATGCCATAACCCTTGCCGAACATTTCTGCGGCAGGCGTTAGTTAGGACCAGATATTTCATTTTTCTTTTTCCTTTTTGTCTTGCCCTGGGTAAATTAACTTACGTTTTGGCCTTTCTTCCTTGATGATACGCTTCAGGACAAAGTTCAGCGCCTCACAGCCCATCTGACCAGCAAACATCAAGATGACTTCGACTTCTCTGGACGCCCAGGCAAGGGTGACATAGGAGATGACCAGGGCCTGGGGCACTAGAGCAAGATAAGCGGATACATAGGAGAGCAGATCCTCAGGATTCTGCCTTTGTTAGCATAGAGCAATGCATAATCAGTTCTTCGAGCGCTCGTCACCCTAGGCGCCAAAGATGGGAACGTACATAATGGACATGGGTCAGTGATAAGGATGCTAGGGGGGCGTCCGCCATTGTGTTGTAGCTGTCGGCCTGTTGTGTTGCCGGAAACTGATATCTGGGAGATCTTCTTCTCAACCGACCCTCAATTCAGGCCAGGACAAGGTATGCTTCTTAAAGATGAATGAGATGATAGCAATGGACCAGCAGCGACTGTCCGGCGGAGTGACAGACCAAGTGATGACCACCTAATCACACAACATCGTATCGTGCAGGTGTCGAAAATCAATGTTCTTGGCGGAGAAGACTGTTGGTGGTTGTTTACACGAATAGTTTGAAGCTTCTCTCCAAGCCGATGTCCATAAGGAATAATACTTTCAATAATCAATCATTAGTTTAAGAATTCAAGATGTCCAGTCGATGTCCAGTCGATGTCCAGTCAAGGAAAAGAGAACGGGAGGCGGAGTGGGTCCGCAAGGGGGGAAAGCCAAGTAAGTCACGGGGGGGTTTGTTAAAGCGGCGGGGGAAAAGGAGGGGCAGGCAGGGCCGCAGGGGAAATCCTTTCGGCCTTGTCGCCTCAGGCTGGGTCGGCCGTAACTAACTTATCTCTGAGTCAGGTTTTGTTTTCAGTAACTTTCAACACTCCCAACACTAACAACCTGAACTATTAATGCAAGACTGGGCAGCAAAACCCCAGCTAGCTCAGTTCTCTATGCCTGACTCCCTTTCTTATAACTATTCTGGTTCCCACTCCTCTTTCCTCTGAGTATTCTAGCTCGCCTGCCTTGGTTGCCTCTACTTACTCTATTGCTGTACCACTGCTCTTCCTAATCCTATCCTCTCTTATCTCGGGCCCCAAACCATGACGCACTTCTCCTCACGTCCTCACTCTGATTCTTCCTTCTACATACTCTCTAGACGGCGAATAATACAAAACTCTCTTTGTTCCATTCATTCTCTGTCTGCTTCTAACTCTTTTGATTCCCCGACGGTTCCACCGCCCCCATAATACTAATTGTCTAGACCGCACACACGCCCGCACACACGCCTGCAGTACCTGAGAGGTCCGACCTTCCCGCCCGCCACCCTCGATAATCGCATTGTCTGATTGACTAATCCGTGGTTTAGCAGCAGAACTCTTCCCTCTTCTGTCGCCTCATCGCTCACCACCTGCCATTCAAATGTCTATGTAGGGAATGCATGTCATCGACGGTGGGCGCTATCAGACTGAGGGGCTTCGAATCGGACATTGCGCACTTCCATCGCGTTGACGGACCTCAATTGCCACCCGTCAGTCATCTCGCCATCCCAAATACAAAACAACCTGCGAACGATAACCCTCCACGGAAGACGTGCGTTGCCTCTGGGCTAGTCCTGCGGAAAGAACGCCCGGAACCATCATGACAGAGTCTGAGTCGGTTATAGAAGATGACCGCTCGGTCGAGCTGTCGTCTATCGCTGCTATCTTCCCGGAAATAACAATCGACCCCGTCTCGCCGTACAAAGCTTCGCTAGACATACCTGTCAAACCATCCAGACCCGTACGCGTGCGCTTTCAGCAGCAACAGCAGCAACAGCAGCTACCCGAGAACGTCTTTCCTGCTATTTTGACCCCTCCCACGTCCGTCGACGCCGGCGAAAACGGGTTCCCGTTCAAGGCCGAGGAGCAAATCGTTCCAGCCGAACCCGACAATGAAGTCCATATCATATCGCACTTCCCTCCTCTTTGCCTCGAGATCGAGCTACCTGAAGGCTATCCAGCCGAGCAAGCGCCTTTCTTCAATCTCGAAACAAACCCTGCCTGGTTACCTTCCTCGACATTGTCTGAACTCGTAGATGATGGCAAGCGTCTTTGGGAGGAGTGCGGCAGGGACTTGGTGGTTTACACATACATCGACCACCTTCAGCAGTTATGTGACACGGGATTCGGCTCTAGTGGAAGCTCCGACGGCGAGATGCAGCTCTCTCGAGACTTGAAAATCGCGCTGTTGGATTTCAACAATAAGGCTGAACAGGAAATGTTCGAACAGGAGACCTTTGAATGTGGTGTCTGCCTGGAACCAAAGAAAGGCATAAATTGTCACCGTCTTCTGCGGTGCTCGCACGTTTTCTGCGTTGCCTGTCTGCAGGACTTCTACAACGCCTGCATCACTGAAGGCGATATTGAGAGTGTGAAGTGTCTAGCTCCTAACTGTGGCAAAGAAACAGCTCTTACAGCCTCCACGGGCGACATACCAAAGAAGCGAAAGAAAATTGACCGAACGCTCAGCCCCAGCGAGTTGCTACAGATTCCTCTGGAGCAGGAGACCGTGCAGCGCTTCGTATCTCTCAAGCGCAAGAAAAGGCTTGAAGCGGACAAATCGACAGTATACTGCCCTCGTGAATGGTGCCAAGGTGCCGCTCGCTCAAAAAAGCACCCCAAACCCATGGACCCGATGTCTGACGACCTCGACGTGTCTGACGATGACGAGGAGGCGACCCGTGTCTTTGATCCCCTCGGTGATGAGGCTCAGTTGCCCCCCATGGCTGAACGGGTGGCGATCTGCGAGGATTGCAACTACGCATTCTGTTGCGTTTGCAAGAAAGGCTGGCATGGGGAACTGGTCCGTTGCTTCCCTCGGCGTGCAGCCGAGCTGACCGCCGAAGAAAAGGCGACCGAAGACTATCTGCGGCGGTATACATCCGCTTGTCCGACGTGCAATGCTCCCTGCCAGAAGAAGATGGGATGCAACCATATGATATGCTTCAAATGCGACACACACTTCTGCTACCTCTGCTCCTGTTGGCTGTTCGAGGAAAACCCTTACCGGCATTTCAACGATCCGGAGAGTCAGTGCTACCAAAGGCTTTGGGATCTGGAAGGCGGTGACGGCATTGACCCTGACGGGGCTGAAGCCTTGCATCAAGTCCCCGCGCAGCTCATAGAGATTGACGACGATAGTGACGACGAGGATCTGGTTGCCATGGAACTGGGTCAACATCCGCCTCCCCCAGCTCCGGTGCCCCCAAGAGTCAACCCTGGTCATGGCGCCGGGGCTCATGGCGAGCGCGGCAATGAAGATGCTGCAGCTCGGGCTGCAGCGGCCGAGAGACAAGCACAGGCACGAGCCATGGCCGAAGTCCGGCGTCGTCCGGAGGCCGACGTGGCCAGAGAAGGTCAACCGCAACGACATGCGCGGCCTGGCCTGCAACGATTTCTAGAACTGGTTCAGAATGACCGGGAAGACGAATGGGATAGTGATGAACTCGATGATGATTTCTAGGTACTTTTTATTCTCTCCATCTTGCCCCTTTTCCATCATACGTCACGTCATGCTATACACGTACGCGTTATGGGCTCATAGGACATTTCATGCCTCTCCTTGTTTTTGCACGGTGATGTTCATTACTAGAGAACAGGCGCACGGTGTCGTTCCATGATTCTGATGACCTGCGTCCATATCGTGCTTGCACAGCGATTTTCAAATTCAATTACTTAGTCAACTTATCTATTCAATGTGTCTTCCTCCAGATAGGACAGACCGCCGTGAGTCCTGTCTTTCATGTTCTGGTGCACACGGCCAGGTGCAATAGGCCTTTTACTCGGCACCAGGGGGGGGGGCAGTGCAATTCTTTACTCGGGGTAGTCTTGCCTCACCCCTAATAGATTGGACAACAATAATAGTAAGAACAAATGGTATCTGGCGCCAATGTAGTCAGAACCGGCGGCGGTACCTATCGTTGCAGCCACTTTCAAAGGAGGTTGGTATGAATTAGGGGTCGGACTCAGACTGCGACACAACAGAGAAGGTTGGGGTCCAATATATAAAGCAACCCGCCTGGTAGTAGACTACCTACTCCCTTTTGTGCTTTTTGAGCTGCCATTTCCTCAACCATCGTTCTGCAACCATGCCACCTGCATCTGACACAAGGATTTCCCAGCCCCGCCCCGTGGCAGATGGCACGGAGTTGATGGCATACTTACCCCCCTCGAACTTGTTTGCAGGGGTTCTGCCTCGGGCGTCGCCAGGAGACATGGATACGGTGTGGCAAAGGCTCGTTGACAATCAGGTTAACACAACAGTTCCTCCTGCTGGCTCGAGAATCCCCCATCTTCGTCCGATTGAGAATGGCAAGCAGCTGGTGGTCCATGGCCGACCATTTCTGGTCTTGCCTGGAGAGCTTCAACCGTCTTCTTCCTTCACCTCGCCTGAGTACACATACAAGGTGTGGCAAAAGCTCGTCGACACTCATGTCAACACGGTGCTAGGACGTGTGGCCTGGGAGGAAATCGAGCCATTCGAGGGCCATTTCCTTTTCGACAAACTTGACGAGGTCATCCTGGGGGCTCGCAAGCATGGTTTACATCTTGTACTGCTCTGGTGTGGCTCATTCCACGATGGTAAGCGCCCCCCTTCCCCTACCCTTCTCTCCGTGACATATACTTTCCACATTCTTGTTTTTCTTTTGCAGGTGTATCTAATACGGGCTGTGGAAAGGTATCTCAACATGTGCGCCACCATGGGTGAAGGCAGACATCAAGCGATTTCCACGAGCTCATTGGCGCAGGCGCGGCGGTGTTCTGGACGTATCGGAAACGCTGTCACTCTTTCAAGATGAGGCACGTGCTTGCGATAGGCGAGCCTTTGCTCGTCTCATGCGCCACTTGAAGGAAATTGACCGCGAGCATTCCACCATTCTGATGGTTCAGGTCGAGAACGCCACCGCCTGCGCTGCAGCTGGATTGCTTGCTGGGGATTCCCGCGACACCTGTCCCGCCGCCGAGGAACGCTTTGCGCAACCCGTTCCATCGGAGTTGGTGTCGTTTCTGACCAACGACTGGGACCATCTTCAAGCTGGGTTGCAGCGCACACTCGGCCATTTCAAGTCTCAGTCCCGACCATCATCCTCACTTATGCCTCGACAATCGTGGGCGGAGGCTTTTGGCCGAGGCCCGCACACGGACGAGCTGTTTATGGCCTACCACTCCGCTCTGTACGTCCACGAGATTGCCACCGCAGGAAAGGAGGAGTACTCTCTTCCGTTGTACATCCAGCTCGGGGAGGAAGATGACGTTGGAAAGGATGAGAAGGACGACATTTCCGCCACTGTAACCGGGGAAAACTACCACTACCGCTCCTCTGGTAACCTCCTCGACATCTGGCAGCGGTTTGCACCTTCCTTGGACTTTGTGGCTCCCAGCCGCTGTCTTCTGAGGAAGTCCTATGCGCGCGTCTGGGCCCAGTACCGACACCACGCCCAGCCATTGTTCCTCTCCGAGCCCCGTCGCGACGAGAACAGTGCCGGCCGAATATGGACAGCCTATGGATCCTACCAAGCCCTGGGGGTCTCTCCGTTAGGGATTGATACGCTGGAGCCGGCCACCAGCCCCTTCACCAAGCATTACCGTCTCCTGTCCTCCATCTCACAGACGGTCCTCCTGGCCCAACAGCTGCCCGGTTCATCGGTCGGGTTTCACTTCGAGGACGACGACCCGATGACCGGAGAAAGGAAGAAGAATGATCCCGTCAATGAGCCAATTGTGCGAGAGTATGGAGACTACGAGATCCAGATTGAGCGCTGCCCATCTACTGCTGACACTGCTGCTGAGAAGGGCCGGCCCCTCCTCTCATGCTCGGGCATGGTCATCCACCGCGGTGGCGGCAACTTCCTTCTCATTGGCTGGGGATTCCGAGTGCATGCGAAGGCCACGGGGGGCTCGAAGTCCACAGCTCCCCCCAAAACGGCGCATTGCAGCATCGAATGGGTTTGGGAGAAGGCGGTCGCCAACCGGACCTCGGGGCGATTAAGGCTCTTGCGCAGGATCGACCACAGCGCCTTCATGTTGAAGTACCGCAAACCGTCGAAATGCCACGGGGGATGCTCTGCTAGCGTTGATATGCCCGCGGGGGTGACGATTGCCGAGGTTGAATTCGTATTATTTTGATTCGCACTCATAGGAAGGTTGGAGATAGTTGGGGATAGTTGGGACAAAATGGAATCAAATCAGTATCGCCTCAACGCTTTGTCAGGTGTGAAAGGAGATGGATGTGCTTGTGCTATGTATACGTGAGTATAAACTATCTAGAACTATTGCAGGCACTGGCCAGGCCTCCCAGTAATGTGTTCCAGTCGCAAATATATCCAGTCTTTAGAAATTCTTTCGCGGAATGCCTGCTCCAACAAGCGCACCATCTTGCACAGCTTTTGATCATTACCGCCAGCCAATCTCACCAGGTCATACTCTATCCTAATTTGTTCGGCTGGCGTGAAATCCGTGGTGTAAGGAAGCCGAGAGTAACATGATGTGGTAAGCCGGTGTCGAGTATACCACAGCTGGTCCAAAAAGTTCGCATCATGCAGGATGAAACCAGGCTGCGACTCCAAGGCTTCTTGAAACGCCGCCTCACCGCGGCTGGTGATGCAGATCTTGACATGCCCTGGCCTGGCTCGCACCCAGTCTTTCAGCGCGGTCAACATCTGCCCGTGTTCTCCTTCATCGAATCGGTTTATCCCGTCGAGCAGAAGAAAGATCTTGCGGTCTGCCCATATCTTGTTGGATGCACTCAGGCGATTCCACGCCACAAACAACTCACTATCTTCCAGACTAAACAGAGGCCATATGGGCGGAGGAAGTGCTTTCGGTGTTGCCCTATGCTCGATCTCTTCTTCCCCTTTCGCCTCATCGTCGTCGTCGTCGTCGTCGTCCTTATTCTTCTTCTTCCAACAGCGTCTAGGAGTGGTTGCACGAGCGAGCTTCTTCAAAACCTTCGACCTCGAGCGGCGTCTAGGCTTCGTTTCAGGCTCCTCGTCCTCCTCATACTCATACCTGAGCGGAAACAGCAGCGGGGCCAGCTGCTCATCGGCTTGGATCAACGCCCAAAGAATCCCGCGCATCATAGTCTTGAGTCCGTCGGGGCCAAACTCCTCGCTGTAATCATAAAAGGAAACGCACCCCATGACCAGTTTCTTCTCCTTCTTCTTCGCCGGGGAGGAGCACCACTCCAACTGCAGCCGCTGGCGGACCTCGTCGGACGGCTTTTGAAAGAAGATCTCGCGGATCAGTTGGGACTTGCCGGACTTAGGCCGACCCGAGATATGGAAGAAGGCATTCTCGGTCTTTTGATCCGTCGCCGGCGACGAGGTCAGCCAGTGGTCAAAGGCCTGTCGGCTGTCCCACATGATGCGGCACTTGATCCGTGCATTACGACCGTCGTCGTCGTCGCCGTCGTCGTCACCGACCACTTCCGCGATCCGCTCCGCATGCGCCTGATCCAACAGCCAGCACTCGCCTTGCAGTGTCCTGGTCCCAGCCGGTGGGATGACCCCGAAGGCGTAGCCGCCCGTGAAATCGGTTCTCTCCTGCGGTCCGGGATACCTGGGCCGGAGCTTCATGCCTTGCAGTGCGCGCAGAAGTGCAGTGAGAGCGACTCCCCACTTGTGCTTCTGGAGGAGGTCTTGAGCTAGACGAGGATTCAAGCCAGCATGGAAACCAGCCGACTCGCCCTTGGCTGCACTCCTAGTAGGAGACATTATCCATATAAGCCCTTTCGGAAAGATATGGTCCAAGACTGGGCTGTTGGATCTCTCTCGTTTATCTTTTCTTTCTGTGCTGTCTCTGTGTCTATGTTGTTGTTCTCGTTGTTGTTCTTCTGCTTTCTTGTTGATTACTCGTAGAAATGGAATCCGAGATGCAACCCAATTTGAATGGCAAAGATCTGGCCATATTTATAGGCGATGAAAGTCCATGAAGGAGGAGGGCGGCAGCCAGTCCACAGGCAGCTCATCTCATAATGAGCTGTGCTTTCTTTGTGACCTTTATTGTTTCTTGAGTAAACGCTGGGCTTTAGGCGGCCACGGATCAATTTCCGGGGTTTATGCTTCGCCAAAGGCTGTCGTGTAGACAAGCAAGAATTACCTTTGTTCATAGGACTATATACAGGACTGGTAGATGCCCAGAGAAATTGACAAAGCATGGATTTTCAATGGAGCATAAAGGCTGTAGGGGTGCATATAAAGAAACCATCGGATACAAGGCCTTGTTCGCGATGGAGAATGATGAGCGTGGCACGTGATACACACTACTCAAGTTCATCTGACAACATGGGTAAGAGTCGGCCAACTACTCCGTACCGAACAACCACTTACACTTGATAATCAGGCAGTCGGATTTTTACTTTCAGGGGCACGTACCTATCATCCTTGGCCGACCAAAGGCTGTGGGTAAATCCTATATCATCGCTGCGTCGCCACACCCTCACCCCTTGGAGAAGTAAAGCCCCAGAGAGCTGGAGTTACCAACCTTCAACCTACTTTCATTGCTAAAGAGGGGAAACAAGGGGAGTTGCATCTCATAGCAACTGCCACGCCGAATTCTTTCAGCCCACAGCCCCTTACGATGTGCGGCCATCACCAAGACATGCTTTCTTTTTTTCTTCTTTTTTCCAGCTCTTATACGAGGTATGTCTCTCATTGTCCAGATCCTGACCAATTCTATAGATTATGAAGGTCTCAGTTTCGCTGAAGAGACACACACACACACACACACACACACACACATGAAGAGAGCTGGAGGGTGACCCCCTTTCTGCAGTCTTAGAGAAATTTTATTTTCTACCCCCCTCCCCCTCCGTCTCTGACCGCACAACATGATATCAATAATTTCACTCTGCTCCTACATCTGCCTCACTCATCACGTTAACTTCTTTGTCGTTGACAACACTTGACGCTTGTCGGCTCCACTACAATGGAGGGCCTATCCATCGCCAGCTTAGCCGACATCACCCTCACTTTCTTGCTCTTCCTAATCAAGTTGATCAAGCTAGCCCTGGAGATCTACGAGACCGGAAAGATAGCTGACAACGAGAGACTTCAGAAGGAGATCTACGTCCTGACGGGAATGGTTAAGTGTCTGCAGGAGCGAGCAGTGACCGGCGATAACCCGCTCACGGACGAAGAACGGATCCTGCACGTCCTCTGCAACGAGTGCAATGCCGCTTCGAACCAACTCCAATCCATGCTAGATAAGCTACAAAACGCAGGAGGCAAAGGCAAGATGTTTTGCAAGAACGTGTGGAAGAGCCGCGCCAAAAAGAAGCTCGAAGTTAGGCTCAACCAGTGCGGAGACGAGCTTACATCGTTTGTCACTACAACAAAGAGGTAAGAGGAAAGAACGAAACCCCCGGAGAGCAGCTTCTGGTAGTTACTGTACACTTTGGATAATGCTAAATTGCCCCTCTTTGCGACTTTCTAGCGCGGAAATCCAACAAAGGCTAGATGATATCAAGCGGAGCGACGGAATTTATGCGGCCAGACTAGAGTCTCTCACCACGGAGGTTTCCACGCTCGGCTCCGAAATGGCTCGCCACATCCACGACCTGGGTCTCCTACTTGGGATAGGCAATCGGATCCGGCAGGGGGTGCAAGCCATCGGGACGCGGATGGTCCAGAATGGTGCCCAGGTGCGGGCCCTCTCGATTCTGAATCGATTGGCCTTCGACGGCATGCATACCCGCTATGAAAGCCTGGCAGACGCTGAAGCGAACAGCTTCCGGTGGCTCATCGATGCCGATGTGCCCCTGGACGACAGCCCCCTCCAGTATCAAGCGCGCGAGGCCTTTCTGACCTGGCTCAGGGAGGGTCAGGGGATCTTCCATATGACCGGGAAGCCCGGCGCTGGGAAATCAACTCTCATGAAGTTTTTATCGGACAACATGCACGGGCGTCTGCAGGCCTGGTCCAGCCCGAAGACGGTGCTCCTGGGGAAATTCTTCATCTTCAAGCCCAACGCGCAGTCTGAGGGGGCCATGCGCGACTTCTGTAGAGGGCTGTTGCATTCGCTTCTCGGTCAGGCCCATGAGCTGATACCAATCATCTTTCCGCAGGAGTGGGAGGGCGATCTCCGAACTGAAGATGAAAAACTCAATCCCTCCCAGGTGCAATGCGCTCTCACTACGCTGCGTACCCTTGACGATATCTACATCAATCACCGCCTGGTCATCTTCGTTGACGGTATTGGTGAGTTCATGGGTTACCAGAAAGATCTGTGCCTGCTCCTGAAGGAGTGGGCGCAGCTCAGGCCTCACGGCGTGAAGATCTGCGTCTCGAGCCGGGAGGACCAGGATATCCACAGAACGCTGGAACCATCCGCCACGTTGCGTCTCCAGGATGTGACTTTCCCCGATATTCTCGCCGTGGTGCATGATCGACTAACGAAAATCACCAACTACGACACTATCGACACCCCGCGATGGCGGGCCTATCTGGAATGGTACATTGCGGAGCGTTCGGAGGGTGTCTTCTTGTGGGCCGCCTTGGTTCCCCGGAGACTTGCAGACAAAGTGAAAGATGGGTATAGCGCACGCGACCTGGTCAATGCGGTCGACTCCCTGCCTCAGAGCCTGGATGACCTCTTCCAGAATATCCTGGCGTCGATGCGCGACATGCGGACGACCTGGGCATTTGCCCTGCTCCAGATGGTGCTTCTCTGCCGTCGACCATGGCCCTTGTCTCGCTTCTCGTTTCTTTCTGACTATCTTCAGGACCCATATTTTACTCGCAATTGCACTTTTTCCCGGCGGGAAACAGCCCGGATGATCTCCGGGCACGATTGATCAAGGTCAAGGACATGATTAACCGCCATTGCCATGGCCTGCTCGAGATCCACGCGAAACAAATAGACAGAACCCTCGTGGTCGTTTTTACCCACCGGTCCGCCTTCGATTACCTCTCCCAGAACGCGGACCTCGTTGCCGGATTTGCCGCCTTCCCCAAGGGGCACGATGCGTTCGATGCCTTGTGTCAGACGATGCTGGCTGATCTCTGTGCCACGTTGACACCCTCCTGCCAGGAAGATCTCCCGCGGGTGGATCTGCATATTTCTTGTCCGTGGGGGTGTACGGCGATGGACTCGAGCATGACGCAGTCTGCCCGCGACTTCTACGTGATTTTCAAGGACACCGTAATTCTGTTGGACACGTTTGTGGCGCAGCAGATCCCTCCGCAGCGGCCGGAACGACTCTTTGGGTTTCTGGCCTCCGTGGCTCGCATCATCGGCGCCGCCCTGCCCGAGGACTACGACCTCAATCTGTGGCTGGACTGTCGGCTGGTCGGCAAACCGCGGGCTTCCCCGCTGCTGCTCCGCAACGAGGACACCACTGACTGGACTCCAGACCCTGGTCTTCGCAGACCGATCCGTTTGATGTTTCCTTCCGTATTTCCCGTTCTGGCGGCGTACAGCGGGATCCCTTGGCGCGGCAGCGATCTTCTTCCTCTTCTCCCAGCCGGAGAAGGCTCCGCGAGCTGGCTGACGCGAAGCGTGCCCTTCAGCGCGCTCACCCTCAACGCCATTGGGTCGGCCCGAAGACAACTCCCCCGCGCGGCCGCGGGATTCATCGAGCTCCTGGGCCTGTACTGGCGACATGGTTTGTCGCTGGACCAGCCAAGCGGCGAAGAGGTGATTGCGGGGACGGCCCGGGACCTGACGCACTGGGAGTTTTTCCTCGTCGAGGCCCTCGGCATGGGCACCGCGTGGCATGAGAAGCAGCGGCTGCTGCCGCTCTTTGCCCTCTTCCTGTGGCATGGTGGGGACCCACGGGTGGAGTTGGAGGTCCAGCTCGACGACCAGGCCTACAAGTGGGCCAGTGCGCCGCACGGCCCGCCGGTTGTTTTGGACCTCGTCCCATCCACAGGTGGCTATCACGACCCTTGCGTTTCTGTTGAGAATATTCTCACCGGTAGTCTTTCGGATGATTGCCCCAGTGGTCTCTCTGATGGTTCCCTGGATGGTCCCTCTAATGGTGGGTTAGGTGGTCTCATCGGTGGCCCCTCCGAGGATTCCTCAAATAGTCTCCCCGGTGGTCCTCCGGATGGTCCCTTGGGTGGTCTGTTTGGTGATCTCACCAGTGGTTCCCCCGATAGTTCTTCTAATGGTCTGTTTGGTGTTCCCCCCGATGGTCCCACTAGTGTTCTGTTTGGTAGTCCCACCAGTGGTCCCCCGACGGCTCCCCAAGATGCTCCTTTTGGTGCATGGCCCGCGGAAGTTGGCAGGATCTTCTTAAGTTCCCTGACATTGACAGTGGGAAGGGGCAAGAAGAATATCGAACTGGTGTACGATCTGGATCATCTTCCCGGGGCCCGCGCAATGAAGCCGCTTCGAGATCGGATGGGAAATGCGTTTTCCCTTCGTGAGCTCATCACGGCTCTGTTCCCGGCCAAGGCGGCGGCCACCCTTCACAAGCTGGTCGATTCGCCTCTCGCCGATCTCTCGCCCGCAGACCGAGCGTCAAGGATGCATGAGTTGGAACCAGAGGTCCGAGCCTTGTTGTGTCTCGAGACCATTGAGGATGCGTTTGGCAGTTGATCAGAGTGAGTTTGTTTGGGCTTTAGGACAAATGGCGGGAGAGCCTTATTCCAGGCGAGGGAGTTTCATCTTTTTTTTCTTCATGTATCTCCTTCTTACCCTTCTTTGTTCCTTCTTTCTTGTTTTTTTTTTTCGGTTTCTTTTTTTTTTCGGTGCCCTATCTTTTTTCACCTCCTCTCATCAGTCCCAATCACTAGCATTTACAAATCCTCTATGGGTGTACTGTACTGTACTATACGGCAATTATCTCTGCCCCAACCTCTAATCCAACCACGGTGGAACGGGCATTTACTTTTTCTTCGACAGCGTTGTAATATACTAGGTTGTAGTATTCTCTGCATGTCTTTCTTCCTAAGTATCACCGCAAATTCCAAGCCAACCTGGCTCTGGGAAAGAAAAAGCGACCGGCTTCGCGAATGATCTGTTCTCTCGGAAGGTGAATAATATAGCTGGAGTCGTGTGCGGGAGTTTCTACTTACTGACGTCACAATACATCCGAATAGAGGGGGGGGAATCTGTACACGTGCCCGAGGAATGCATTGACGGGTAGATAGAGCTCGGGTGTTTTTCTTTTGGGCCGAAAGTGATGCAAGATCCCAACTAGTACTGAGTTTGCCTTTGTCTGGGCAGCAATTGGGGTTAGGTAGGTAAGGGGCCCTGGCTGCCGCGGGCCTTTCTCGCATGCCTTGCCCATGGCAGCAACCGGAAGAGCTGAACGCTGCGAGGATCAAGATCCACCGGATCTCGGTTGGAGATTTTGTTGTCTGATGCAGAGAAGCAGAGAAGCAGAAAGGTAGTCAGGGGTTGCAGGGAGTGTATGGGTCATATTAATCTATATACAGGGACTGGGGAGATAGTGAATGGCTCGGTCGAACAGGGAAGTGCAAGTCAACAAACGAATCGCCGTCGGCCATCATAGGCGCCGCAAGCGGTCTAGCCCGTACTGACGTGCCCCTGTTCGTGTTGATTACCCTCCAGCGGACGATATGCGCCAGAGAGAGCCTTCTGACCTAGCCACAGCACGTCAGCAGTTCACAGGACGTAGTCCCACACTTGACCTGGCACAGCTGGGACGCATCGCCCCGATAGCCCGCCGTCCCCGTCGGCGCGGCAGGCACGGGGTCCGCCGACCCCGGCTCGGGCTGCACGGTCACCGAGTGGACGCCATAGCTGTGGAAGCAATCGCTCATGGTCTGGGCGATCTGGACGAACTCGGACACGGTCTCTTTGGCGACCGCGACATGGACCGATGCCAAGGCCTTCTCTTGGTTCAGTCGCCAAACGTGCAGTTCGTGGACAGAGAGGACGCCCGGGATCTATGGTCTCCGCATCCGAACGGTCAGCCGTTGAGAGAGGCGGGGAAACAAGGTAGGTATCCTGAGCGCTACGCACCGTCTCGAGATCATGTCTGATGTCGTCAAGGTTGATCCCGCTGGGAACACTTTCAAGGAGGATTTTGCCCGCGCTTCCCACTAATCAGGTTACCGCAGTTGGTGAGTTGAACGGAGACACCGGGTTTCTTCTGGGGGGTTAGGAGGGATACGGACCTAATGGTACGGACGTTGTGAGGATGACGATGGCGATAGCCATGCTAACAGCTGGGTCTGCGTAGTAGCGAGCCGGGTCCGTGGTGAGCCAGATCACCAATGCCGAGATGATGACCCCGACGTTATTGGCGGCGTCACCCAGCACATGGATCAGGACCCCGAGCATGCCAAGGTCGTAGCCCTTTTTGGATGGTTGGAGGTTGTTGTGGCGATGGTTGTCGTGGAGGGCGAAAACCTGGGCGGTCGAAGGTCAGCAATGTGTCCACAGAGTTATTGGAATGGGCTGTCTTCTGACCTGCTCTGTGCCACTTTCGGCATTCGTTCGGAGTTCCGTTCCTCCGAGGACTTCGCCGTGTGAATGATCGTGCTCTGGGAGACAGCAAGGATGGGCATGAGTCGAGGAGCGAGCAACACAAGTAGAAGGGCCAACACCAACCGTGAAGGAATGAGGCACTAATGAGATTGAGACCAAGCCCCACGCAGCCGATGATAAGCACCAGCTTGGGCTGTTCCACGACTGCAGTCTGTGTCAGTAGGGTTGTGGAATGTCAGTATAGGGAGATGTGCACTCACCTTGAATGGAGACAAAGCGTTCGATGGACTGGAGGAAGATACTGATCCCGAGTGCGAGAAGGAAGACACCGTTGAGGAATGCACCGAGAAGTCGAGACCGCTGCCAGCCAAAGGATAGATCTTGGGGTGAATCTGTCTTGGCTGAGATCTGGTTTTTGATAGTATTGTTAGAGACGAAGAACTCCGAGTTTTGCGGGCGGTGCCTGTCACCTTCAGAGCAGTGAATGCAACAATGAACCCGATCAGATCATTCAACTAGAGGGTATATTAGCCTCCGAGCGTACCGCGAGGACGAGAGAGGGGGCAAGGGCTGGCACATAATGGAAGGCGTCTGCGACGAGGGCAAGAGACCGTGTGTAGAATCCAACTAAATGATCAATAGTCAGAATCTGGTCGCCAGTTGGGGGCTGCGCTGCATTTGCTACCAGAGATTTCTGCAATGAAGAACGACAGGGAAATCAGTATCACCAGCTGCAAACGCTGGGACTGAGTCAAGTGTAACGCCATGGCTGAGTTCAAGTTTGGCCTATACTGGTCAAGTAAAGAGGGAGCGTGCTTGAGAAAGATAGAAGTCAGGCCGCACAATCCAACGTCTTTCTAGCTTGACTAGCGCGAACTTGCTCCTCGTATTTGAAAGCTTCTGAGTGGCGAGACCATAAACCCGGGGCTGTTATGACTGCTGCTCAGTAATTGGCGGATTCGGGTGGAAACCTTCGCAAGTAGCGGGTGCTGGCCCCTCTTCTACATCATTTACTTAGGCATCACGACCACACAATTTACCTAATCTGATTGTAAAATACTATGAGTTTGAGGAGAGTCTCTCTTTTTCGTGCCATGAGAGGTTGTAGCAAATGATTGGTTGTTTGCTCAAACCTGCCCCGGATATCTTTTTGCTTGTGTGGTTTATCGTTATGGTTTTTCATGTCTTCATCATTTGTGTTCGGAATAGTTTTTATAACAAAGAAGGCCAGATGATGCTTTAACTGAAGTCTCTGGCATAGAATGGCAAAAGGTAAGAATGCAGTGTGGAGTGTTTTGTTCCTAGCACTTAAGTTTGTAGTATCACAAGCAATAATGCTCCTCATTGAACTACTAAAGGCCTACTTTATCCAAACAACGGAAACTACACAGATAATTGAAACCAGCTAGGTCGCATGTCAACAGTCTACAAGTGATGTGAAGGCGAGTGCTGGCAATCACTATTCCAGAATGAATAACTTCCCTTGCAAACGCCGTGATGAGTGTGGCTTATATAAGCCTATTATCTTATTAGCGAAATCTGGACGAAGGGCAAACAATTCTCCGGAACGCTAACACATTTTGGCAGCAGAACAGGTGTGATACTATGTAGTACCACCATTTGCACGATGGGAGGGTATGCAATATGTATACAAACATAGATAGAGGTTCAGATAGAGTTGAATAAGCATCCTCCACAACACTTTAAGCCTCGTAGGGCTGCGGAGCCGATAACATACGTCCATTGGTCGAAAATTGAGCAGGTTTGCCCACAAGGTCCTCGCCGACTGGGTCTTACCCCCAAGGTCCTCAAAGATCGCAAAGTCACCGCCTTTGCTGCCATTGCTTTTTGATATGCACGATCATACAATCTCTCATCTGCACAGAGTTCTGCCTAACATAAAGCAATTTCAACATATTGCACTTCAACTTTTCCATATATTGCATCAAAGGATAGTTTTTCCTGGGTAACCGACTGTCTTTACTACCAGGCCCTGATTATCGGGTAGCTCCTCGGTTTAGGTATGTAGGTCATAAACCCATTATGTAGTGGAAGTCATATTATTTGCCTACTGGATAAGTGCTTGAATCAAGGAAATCTCTCTCCTACTTCAGAGTGGTCGTGATTATCTCCCAAGCCACCAACACGCAGTCAGGGCAAATAGTTGGAGCCACACTACCAGGGCAGGTAGCCCTTGGAACATCCAGCACTCAGCACAGCTGTTCATTTATTTCCAGGTAGCCAGAAGTTTTGTTAGTACTTACTCAAGTCACGATCATGATATATCCAGCACGTCTAGCATCAAATAATTCAAATTACCAATTCAACAGAACAGTCACCAGGGATACTCAAGTACGTGCTATATTAGCATGAGCATGAGGAGCGAAATAAGTTTCGGAAGCTTTGTAACGATGTCTTCAACGTGTATTTCTATCATCAACAGAAAGGTCTTTCAAACAAAACCACTTAGAAGCATATTATCGATTCCCATGTGAGAACTGCCCGCAGGCTGGAGACGAGCGTGTACAATAGGAGTCTTGGTAGTATCCGCTGCTTTTGGGACATTATGAGATAGGAATATGGTCTTATTGGTTGTCTAATGAAGCTTCAATCTCACAGTGTGCATTACCCAAGTAACATTAACATCTAGGGAGTCATGATGGGAGACCTTTCTCGAAGGATGGCAATGTACCAGTCACCATCTAGCATGATTCCGGGCTCTTGAGGAAGATTCACTAGAAGCCTACTCTTTTTCTTAAGATGAGATCACACTCTGTGCACATCTCTTCCTCCAACGATGTCCACCTCCGTCTCTTCTTTTACCATCTTCACACACACCCTTCTTCCCTCCTTCTTTCACCTTCATCAGGCACCATCTCGCCCGTCATCCTCGACTCGACCTGCTATCCCCTCAGCTATCCCATCAACAAGGACTGAGTCATCTAAGGCCCAGCAATATCATCACCATAAGAAACAACCGCCTGACCAGGTAAGTCCCCACCATATCTATAGCTAAGCAACGCAACAAGCCTGACGACCCCCATCTCCTCCAGCCCACA